>NW_010122601.1:0-56385 GCF_000699245.1 Pterocles gutturalis | reverse complement strand
TCCCCCTGCTAGACCCCTGTCAGTCCTCCCGCTCGCCCTGCCTGTCCTTCTACCCACCCTCTCTGTCCCCCTGCCTGACCCCTGGCAATCCCCTGACCGCCCTTGCTTGGCCCCTGTGTGCCCTCCCTGCCTGTCCTCCTGCCTGATGCAGGCACCTGGCTGCCGGGCTCACCCGCACACCTTCCGCCTCATCTCTCCCCTCTTCCGCTCACCATATCACCCTGTCCCTGCCTGCGCCTTGACATCCTCCCTGCATGTGCCCCTGTGCTCGGGATTGTCCCCGGGTTGTGCTCTGTGAGTCCTTTCGCTGCATCCCTCCATCCCTCCATCCATCCCTCCGCAGCCTCTGTGCCTCCGGATTCCTCCAGCGGTCCTTCCAGCTGCACCGTGGCTTGCCTGTGTCCCTGTGCGTCCCCACTGTCCCTCCTCCGCCTGTGCCTGTCCCGCTCCATCTCTCGCATCCCTCGCCTCGTCTGTCTGCCCTCCACGTTCATCTGGTTCGCTACATGCATCTGTCTGTAGAGGCTTGCATTTGCTCATCCTCCCTTTCTGTTCGTTTCCCATTTATTTAGTTTTCGTTCGTAGTGTTGGCCTTGTCCATTTGTTCCCTGCCTGCAGCCTCCCACCAAGTGTGTCTGTCTCCTCTCTGTCCGTCAGTCCGTTTACTAACGGTGCTATCCATCCCCACGGTACCAGCCATCTCACTCCTGTCCAGCCATTGCAATTTTGTGTCACTGAATTCCTTCAACGCAGCTTTCCAGCAGTTTATCCAGGCAACCGCTGTGCCTGTGAACTTTGCACATCTGGCTGTAACACCATCACTCTGCAAATTAGCTCTCTCCTGTTTATCTGCCCATCTCTCCCTTCCTTCATTGCTGTATCGCTCAGTTAATTTTTCTCTCTCTATCTTCTTGTGGCATCTACATATCATTTGTCCACAAAATAAATCTCTTTCTATCCTGTATACTGCCCACTCATCTTCTTTATCTACCCTCCCACTTACCAAAGGCATATACATTTACGGTATCTAAGGGATCTGTTGCATTATACATATGCTTGTTATATTCACATACAGGATTTATGGGCACACACGATCTCAGACAACACAAGTGATGTGGATCAGTACAGCAACACTGTCCTGTTCTTTTTCTGTCACTGTCACCACAGTTTATAAAGAAGTTGCGTATTTACTAACATGCAGAAGGCTTTCTTAGGGTACATTTTTGGGTTTATTATTTTTTGAATAGGCTGTTGTGTTGGGAGGTCTGGGGTGGGCTTGTCCTACCATTTGGTATTTAATTAATTGCTGGCTTTTGTAACACTTCCAAAATTGACTTTATGTAAAATGTAGACAAACACAGTGAAAATTTCTGTCCCTGAAATATTACAAGGTAGCAAATGGCCCCCGTAGGCACATTTGAAAGGCATCTAGGGTACAAATGAAGACACCAACTATGCAAAAAATCCCATTCAGAGATTGACAAAAATAATAAAGATTCTTAGGGAAAGGAAGAAGAAAAATATACATTCAGCTTTATACGGAAAGAAGCGAAACGGATAAGGACAGATGAGAAAATCCCTTTCCAGCATTAATTTTAAATAGCGATTGGGAGGCTTTGATTCAAGGACCGGAATTGCAGCCTCCGCCGTAAAGGCCAGCTTGTACATTTATCACCTACGCCAAATTTAGTTAGGACTTACAAAATTGCAGGAGGGCCACTGGTATTTCTGAAACATTTAGTGCAGCTGGCTCTTTTGTTTACAAATAAGGGGTTATGTCAGACATTTGGTGACATTTGTTTTTCCGTGACAATTTCGCTCCTTTAATTCTGGTGTTATTGAAAAGCTTATTGAGAACAGTCAGTAATGGCGTTACAGCAAGAGCAACCACTTCATTGCTGTGCCTACTATGGGAGTTTATCGTTTTGGGGGAAAAAGGCAGGGATTGAAACAACTAATAATAGCAGATATTCTACCAGAGGGTTAGCTTGATCTGTTGGACAAGTAGGCAAATTACTGAAATATTTCCCCCTCCATCTCGTGAATCCTCTCTTCTAAGCCGCGACAGGAATATGTGAAAATCGAAACAAAATCCCTGGTTTGGCATTGGTGTTTCAGTGGTTACTGAAAGGGCTCTCGCTGTGAGAATCGGCAGGTAGCTGAAAGTTAAAACTGTTCTTAAACCGAAGAGATAGCAGAGTCCGAGTGCCGGTCTTTTTGAGGTGCCGCTGTAGTGTCTTTAAAGCTGGCTGTCTGGAAAAACCCCTTATTCTGGAGAGCACTTACTGGTGTCTGTGGATCTGACCCATCCGACTGCAGCCCAATGATGATTGTTGCTGTGGGAAGTCCCTTTTCAGTGTGTTTCGATTGCAAATTGGGTCTATCTGATTCAGTGCGTGCCTTCTGGCCAGCACAGCCTCACCGCTCCCTCACTCTGCTGTGCTCTAGCCGTTGTCCCTGAATCCAGGATGGCACACAAGCTAACGTTTCCTTTTTGACTTAATCTTGCTGATCTCTCCTTATCTTGCAGACGATCTGGCCTCATCTAGAGTCCGCCTCTATTTCTTCATCTCGAATGAAGGGAACCAGAACTTGTTTGTCGTTCAAGCCAGCCTGTGGCTTTACTTGAAGCTGCTTCCATATGTCTTAGAGAAAGGCAGCAGGCGAAAAGTAAGAGTCAAAGTCTATTTCCAAGACCCGGACACTAGCAACAAGTGGAATGTGGTTGAAAAGAAAGTCGATCTCAAAAGAAGTGGTTGGCACACTTTTCCCATGACAGAGGCGATCCAGGCTCTGTTTGAGAGAGGAGAAAGGAGACTGAACTTGGATGTTCAATGTGAGGGCTGTGAAGAGTATTCAGTGCTGCCAATTTATGTGGACCCTGGGGAGGAATCCCACCGGCCTTTTTTAGTGGTGCAAGCCCGCCTGGCCGATAACAAACACAGGATCCGGAAAAGAGGCCTGGAGTGCGATGGCAGGACCAATCTATGTTGCAGGCAACAGTTTTACATTGACTTTAGACTCATTGGGTGGAATGACTGGATCATAGCACCATCAGGTTACTATGGGAATTACTGTGAAGGGAGCTGCCCGGCCTACTTGGCCGGCGTCCCGGGGTCGGCTTCCTCCTTTCACACCGCCGTCGTGAATCAGTACCGAATGCGGGGGCTGAACCCGGGCACCGTGAACTCCTGTTGCATTCCAACCAAACTTAGCACAATGTCAATGCTGTACTTTGATGATGAATATAACATTGTGAAAAGGGACGTTCCCAATATGATTGTGGAAGAATGTGGTTGCGCTTGATTTGAGGTGTGTTTTTGGGGGGGGAGAGAGAGAGAGGGCGAGAGAAAGAGAGAGAGAGAAACATTCCCGTACAAGATGGTGTTGGAGGAAGTTTCACTGTGTATCCAGGCATCAGTGTTGGAAAGTCACTGTGGAAAAGTTTGACAAAAAAAAGAAAAAAAAAGAAAAAAAAAAAGAATTTCACTTTGGTGTCAGGACAGTGGCAGTTTGTGGATCTTGGACACATATATATTCTACCACTTATAAGTTAATGCTATGAAATATCTTAAAGACACACACACACACACAAAACGTGGGCATGCACAAAACCACGCACTCATACACACACACACGAACACAGACACACACACGAGGCAGCTTGGAAAAGGGACATGAGCACAGAAAGTCAGTGACCAGTGACGACGGACCTAAATGCCTGCCAGTACGAGTGAGCGGCTGAGCAGCTGTTTCCCCGCCTGCCAGTGAAGCCAGACCGAAATGAGCTCCCTTTGCTCAGGCAGAAGCACAGACTGCGAGAACATGATGTATTCTTGCACGCAGGTGTCGGAATGACCAAACTTAGAAAATTTAAAAAAAAAAAAAAAAAAAAGAGAAAATGTCGACTGTCACCTCTTAGGTCTAACAGGAAGCTGCAGGACACCTGCCTTGGGAGGTGAACACTTCCTCTTAATTTAAAATTATCTAAATGTAAACATCACAGATACCCGCATCTTCCTACAGCACTTCCAGTAAGGAATCGCGTGGTACCATCAGAGAAAGAGAGAGAAAAGGGCACAGACGCATAAGCAACTGCTGTATTTCTAACATCAGACATTGCGAAGCTGGGCTGGCGTGATCCGATGCTTTAACTGCCCGCTAGCAACCCGTGGACGGCTGCACCCCCTGTGTCTTGGAAAAGGGGATCCGATACTGTATCTGGACTGTTGACCGTTGGCGTCTCTCACTGTTCGGAGAACAAAAAGTCAAATTGCAATCTGTGTTCTTCAATGGGGGACTCGGCAAGGACACGTCACGTGGGGGGACGAGCAACCAAGCAACCGCCACCACGGCTAAACCAATGAGCCCTGAAGAGGAGCGACAGTAACAGAGTGGAGACGTTCTGAAAAAATGCAGTGTGTTTAATAACAGGCAAGGAACGTTTTAACAAGTCTTGGAAAGGAGAGAGGAGAGTGCTTTCAATTTCCTTACCAGGAGGTGTCAAGGATGGCCATAAAGATCAGAAAATAATGATACAGCATAGCACTTGCAAACTGCTTGAATGCACGTATAATAGCACTTGCAAATTTCAATGCCTTGAAAAGTGGTACTTGATAGTGCACTTATCTTTGCTCACTATCTAGGTAAACAGGTGCCGCATGAGCTATGCAATTTAAAGTGTTGACCCATACTAGACAAAACTGGACTTATGATATGACTTTTTTATATTTTTTTATACTTGAAATTAAATCTTTTGCTTCTTTTTTAAAGCGAATGATTGCTTTTAATGTTTGCACTGATTTAGTTGCATGATTAGTCAAAAAAACTGCCATTTGAAAAAAAGTTATTTTTATAGCAGCAAAAAATGAATACAGTTAAATGTATTATACATAAATTTTGGAACCAAAGAGGCCAACATATTAGTTATAATTTTTATGAGATGGCAAAGCCATCATATATCATGTAGTCATACTGAGCAATCTCTCACGAGGCCTACCAATTGTTTCAGGGTACAAAATGGATTCTGTTTGTTCTGTTCAGTGTCTTTTCTATACCATACGCACATGGAACGTAGAGTGAAAAAAAATGACTATTGTAGAATACATTACAATATGTGCATCCTTTAAATCCAATTTTTATGTTTATTTAATAAAGTTCCTTTTAGTTTCTGTTCCATAATAATTTAAACCAAACAATTTTCACTTAGATTTGCTGTTGAAGTATTTTACATTTGTGTACAGTTTAAATAAATAAAAAAGATTGAAAACTGGATGTGCTTTTTTTTTTTTTTTTTTTTTTTTTTTTTCAGTGCGTAACATCTGGAGAAACTTGCTTACTTTCGGGACTGCAGACGGTGAACTGTCACATTAGACTGTAGTCATATTAGTCATTGCAGAAAGCCATGTAAGAGCTCAGCTGCGATCCTAAAAATGTTACACTCTGGTTTTATTGCCTTCTATACATGTGAGCATCTGCTGCTTTCTCTCTGCATCAGTGCAGGGTCTCTGGGCGCAGGAACGGCGCTGTTCCGCATACCTGCAGCTCATTTACAGCAAGTTCCTGGTTCACCTGCTGTGTAAGAATGTGACTTCTTGTCTAGGTCACTCCCTGATCGGTTACAAGAAGTGAAAAAAAAACCAACGTGGAAAGCACTTCCAGGAAAAAGAGGTCAATACTAAGTTTGATGAACTTGCTTGTTTGTTTGGTTTTTTTTTATTAGCTGGCACCAAGGAGAGGGTTTTTAGAGTAAAATACCCCCCTATACTAACAAAACCCCAAAATGTTGACAAATAACTAATAGAAATTCTCATCAGCTGTGTATATATCCAGATACTGATTTCACTGATCTTCACAGATAAATTCTTCCTCCTGGAGAGCTGAGCAAATGCCAGCTGAAGCTGACAGAAGGACCTCTGTTGACTTAGCAAACCTTAGATCCGACCCTGAGACCTGGAAAGTGTTGAAGAAGCAAGTTCATGCAACTAATGATGGGTTCTAGTTACAATTCACATTCGAGTGTAGCTCTGCCCACCCCTCCCCAAAGCCAGACACCAGGGTTAAACGGCTTTGTTTCAGGAGACCTCTAGGAGCAATTTGCTGTGGCTGTGTCAACAACCTGCTGCACAGAACTTTGTCCTCCAGACCAAATTTTTTGAATATTTCATAGCTTTCTCACCACCTCGAACTGCACATTTATTGTCAAAACCAGTGCTTGCTGGTCCTGCTCCCCCTCTTCGCAGCCTTCTCCCGTCTTTGTTCCCTGGGTCAATCGTGCTACTGATGTGGTCAATAAATTCCCCTTGAAATCAGTGGCAAATACACATCCCTTTGGTCTGAATGCACATTTGACCTAATATGACACCGTCATTATGAATAAGACTGGGCTGCACTTTTAAAAATGGGATATATTAAGAAATCTTGTCCACTGAAATGCAAGGCCCTGGAGGCTGGGTCCGGTTAGGTTTCGTTCTTAATTGAAAGTGTTTGGTTTCTGGGGTCGAAGCCAAGCCCTGCATCAGACACTGGGACTCCTGTGCTCTCCCAGGAGGAGAGCAGGGTGTCTTAGCGTGGGATTTGGACCTGCAGTCCTGGGGAGCAGGGAGCTGCTGGCAGCCAGGATGCCGTGAGCTTGGGCTGGCCAGGAGCGAGGGGCAGGAGAGGGCTATGCTCTGCATCCCACTGCAAACCTGCAAGCAAGCCCGGGATCCTGAACTCTTTCACAGAGGCCACCAAAGAACACCCCTTTATTTGGTGAAAAGCTTTCATAGCTTTGTTCCCCTGCCTTCCCGGCTCCCCGATCTGCAGCTGTGGCTCTGATGTTCATGGGGAAGATACAGAAATGCAAAGAAGAGCGCAGAACAGTATGGTGTGAAGGGCATCATCCGAGAGTGGGAAGAGGTGGATCATAGTCCAGGTTCCCAGGTCCTTTTATTTTGTTTGAAACAGTCTCTGGAACTCGATATGAACAGCACATGCTTGAGCTTTCTGCAGTGTGGAGTCACTCACTGCCCTGGACACGCTGCAGAGAGTGAGGTATCCCTGTGTCCTGGTGCTGATAGCAAGCTGTCACACAGATTTCTAAAGCTAAAATGAAATAAAATTTAAAAGGTCTTTAATTTTGAGGGACCAATCTGAGACACTTTGGCTTTGATTTTTCAGAGATCTAACAAGGTTACTGCTCTTGCCAGATTTTGACGGGGGGCTGCAGGAATTCCACTTTTTGCAGCTTCCACCTCCTGCATTTTTTAAATTGGGCAAAATGAAAAGTGAGATGCCCAAACTTGATGGATGATATTGAAAACTGTTTTTTATTTTCTCACCTGTCATTCCCATGCTTATAAAACTCCACGTCAAGTTTCATTGCCTTATGCTAGGCTAGGGACTGTATCTACAAAACCATCTGGGTCAGGTCCGTACCTCCCCTGAGGTGACTGGGTGCCTCTCTCTTGTCTCTAATAGTCTTTGAATTTGGTCTTGTAAATGCTAAATAATTGTCTGCTATCATGCAGCAGAATCAATCTCTGCAGCTAAAAATTCTTTGCCCTTTAAACAGTTCTGACACAGGCAAAACCCCCATTCCTGTGCCTGGACCTCCCACTGGTGTTAATGAGGACGGTGTGAACAGGGTGACTGTCACGATGTGGTGCAACAGAGCACTTGGTGGATTAGCTCTGCATACATCACATATTTCCACACATAATAGATACCTGCTCCAAAATTGCCAGGTCTCACCTTCTTTGCTTTGTTACTTGCGAGAAGTGAAGTCAGCTGAAATTAATTACTGCATTCCCTCTGCCATGGGAGAAGAGGGAAACCCTTCACTGAGTGAATGCTTCTTAAGAATAATTTTTGTTTGGAGTGGTTTCTACTGCAAAGTGTGGAAGAACATTTTGCAAAATGGATCAGGAATACAAATTTTTGTTTAAGAGGAGAGTCTGTTTCTGTTAATACTAGTGTCAGTCTGCAGTAGCTCCTGTAGGGTCTGCTGATATAATTCAGGCTAGCACCAGTATAACTAAGGACACACTTGAATCTGGTTTTCTTGAAATCCTCACTGGGCCCAGAGCATTCTTAGTATTTATTAATATTTTTTTTTCTTTAGAATCAGCAGTTAAAATATTTAGCAAAATGCCTTGGTGCTGCGTGACAGATCAGAACAAGAGAAGACACTTAACCTGGTCACGAACATGAGGAGAATCTCCCTGTGTACCTTGGAATTTGGCCAGGAATTATCAGTCTCTGTTGGTACAAAATACCCCAGTAGCTTACATTTGCTTGCCCAGTCAGTACCCTCGAACCAAAAGCTGGATTTACCTGGCTGCTTATAATGGTAGGGGCCAGTTTTATTCTGGTAACTTCATTGATTTCGGGGAATTGTTTCTGATTTGTACTAGAATAAGTGGGAGCAGATTTAGGTTCTTTAATGTTCTTCCAGTTTAGCTCTTGGAATAACTTATATTTCATTATTATGTGTTTATGTAATTAGTGCAATTATATCAAATTATATAATTGGTACAATTACTTGGACTCATGTAACCACTGCATATAGCATTCCATGCTGTAAAATCTTTTACTCTGGAAAAAAAATAAAGAAGTCAATATTACATGGGAATCTTAATTTGTTTTTAAATTCCAGTATCAAATTTAGGGCCTGACCACATGCAAGGAGCTTCTGGTTCACATCAGTGGAACCTCTCCGGGCAGGCAGCTTGCAGCCTTCATCATAGATATTGGGTTTTTAATCTGATTTGGCCAATAATATTCAACAGAGGCCCTCCTTGAACATGTGCATCTCTAACTAGTCTTCCTTGTCCAAAGCTGAGATGTCAAGTTTTCACACACGTCATATAGCCTGAGAGATTTGTGAAGCCATCAGAGACCTGAGATATGTATACAGCTTCCATATACTTGATCAGTTTTACTGACTTTGTGATCTGCCACTGAGAATTTTAAACTGATCCTTTTATTAAATTCATAGGCTCCCTCTTTTTGGTCCTTGAAACTGTTTTTTCCCCACTACAATTTGCTTTCAGGATGTATTGTTGTGAGAACCTGGACACAGGAGTCTGTTGTGGGCAAAGTCAAAGTGGGCATTCAGCAAAACAGAAAAAAGGGCAAGAGGAAAACCTGAGAGGTGCATTGATTTCCCTCAGTCAGGCATCTCCATCAAGGAAGACCCAGGCTGGGAGTTGTGTTTGCCGAGCACCTGACGGACCTCTCCTAAGGAAAGGATCTTCTGCCAGGCGTTGACCGTTTCAAGCTCTTGCCTGACCCCAGTGCAATCATTGGACCCAGCCTCAAAGTGCACAGACCCCAGGTGAGGCACATCTCTACCTAATGACAGCTCTGCAGAGCCTGGCTACTTCCTGTTCCTGCTCTCTTTAGGCTTACTTTTGCAGAGGGTCTACCTCCCACCACGTCCTGCTGCAGACTGGCCTTTGAAATCAGTCTGGGAGATGCAGCTGCAGTCATGTTCTAGCCCAGCCATTTTAGGGCTGCAGCTAGTGCTGCCTTGCTGCCTTCTTCCAGCTGGTAAGTGTGCTCAGTGCCTGTTATTTTTATCTTTAGCTTTTGCTTTGTTTTTGAGCATAATTGCACATTATTGCTGCAATATGTTATAATAAGTGCTATGAAGATGACTATTGTATCCAAGGGGAAGAAGATGTGGCTGGGGAGCAAACTTAAACCCGTGTGTCAGCAAAACAAATACGCCGTGTTTGGGCTGTGTCAGTCAAGTGGTACCAAAGTGGCATTTATGTTTTGCCCAAGCGGAGGCTGTAGGGCTGATCTTGCCCCTCTTTGCTTTGTCAGATGGAGTGGCTTGCACCCGTTCTTGTGGAAGAGTTTGTCAGAAGCTGTGGAAGAGCTACAGCAGCCGCGCTTTCCTGTGGCTGGGGGGGGTTGGGCCCCGCTTTCCTGTGGCTGGAGCTGTTAGGTCCTCGCTGGGGTGAGAGGGGAGCCGGTCCTGGGCAGCGCAGCAGGAGAGAGGTAGGAGAGGTGGATGCTGAAGCAACATCCATTTTAGGATCAAGGGTTATAAATGTTCCTACATCTGGCTCCTGTGAGCTGGAGCACACTGGGCTCTTGGACTTTTGGACCCTCTATACCATCTCCTGTTCACTATGTTCTCTGTAATTGGGTTTGGTCTCTTATGGCTTGTTTTTGGGTCGGGTTTTGGGACTGACCCACAGGTGTGGGACTCCAAGCTTAAAAAAAAAAAAAAAAATCAGGACCTTGTAAATTAAGGCCTTGGGCTCATTTGAAAGGAAACAAACAACACTTATTTGTCTTAATCAGACCTGTATATGTGTATTTTTAATCCAATTGTATGAATTATCTTTAACAGTGATACTTTGTAAGACCATGTAAATTATGAGGTGATTATCAGTGACTCATAAGTATTTATTTATGTCTTACATGCATTGTGTATGTTTGGCTTGATCAGGGTGGCATGTTTGCATGGGTGAGTGTGCTCTTTATGTGTAAACACACACAGGCAAGAAACACCAGGCTTTCTCTAAGCAAATCAACTTCTTCCATGTTAATGCCTCTGTAATAAAATGTATTTTGGGGGATGCTGAGGATAGATTGGAGGTAATGCAATGCAGCCACCCACTGTTTTGAGTAGATTTCTTGACTTTTGGCTACCTCATCCTAAGAATGTTGTCTTGAGTTAAGTATGTGGTATGTAGGTGCACTTGTGATCGCCGAAGAGAAGGCAGCCTGTTCTCAAATGTGGCTGTGCTCCAGCTAGCTCCACATCCAAGAGAGTGCAGCAAACCACTTTTGCTCAACCCATATTTTGAAATTGTTCAGAAGCTGGCTTGGTCTTTAGCACAGTTCGGAGCAACCTTAGGCTGCCTTTAGGACAGCTGCCAGGGGTCCCCACTGCTGCTGTAAAAGCTGAGAAAGAGACAGAATATCATAGTGCTCTGGGCATGACTCCTCCATTGGGCCATGCTCCCTGTACTGGGAGCTGCTGGGTGGCCCTTGGGCACAGGGGAGCCCACCTAAGTCTCTGTACTGAGTGTTTCTTATTAACTACCCCCCTGCACAGAGATGCAGGATTTAAGCTCTGTTTATATTATCTGCACACCACAGTGGTCGAATCACTGTGTTAACAGTGTGCAACAATGAATCAAGCCCCATGTTTCATTTTATGGGTGGATTCTCCTTACTTTGTCCTCATTTTCTTGTCCTCCCGCCCCCTTGACAATTGTAGACATGTGAATCTTGGAGAACATTGCTTCCAGACCATGTCTCCTTGAATCGGGTTACTGCATCCAGCAGAGAAAGTAAAGCTATGTTTAAGTTTTACTCCAGATTAAAGCTTTTTCTACTCTGTGCGCCACAAATAGACTTTTAATTATGGGAAGCACACGCTGTAAGTGCACCCCAGGATTTGATTCCATGCTTTGTCTGTTAAGCTTGTGAATGTGCCAGTTCTTACAGGAATCTTTTTCTTTGGCATCATCAGTTGCAGTCCATGGTTAGAAAACACAACAACAAAAGGAATGGCAAACCAGTCCATTTGCTGATGGCCACTGGTTTTCTGTCTCTGGCAGACTGTCTTGGGATGAGGTTGAATGTTACAGCAAGTCAGATGTGCTCTGTGACTTGCTGGGCTTAAAAATCTGTTGGTATTAACATAGGGCCAGATTCAGTTATTCACACCTGTGGAAAATGGATTCAAAATCCTACCAAATTGGAATTCCCCAGTCAATTACAGTCGTAAACAGGCTGCAAGACTGCACAGAGCGAAGTCCATAGTACTTTTAGTGCAACATCAGAGCCTAGCTGAAGATGCTGCAACTCCATCAACTTCAATTGAGTTGCATGCATTTGCACCAGGTGTGAATTTATCCTGTTGGCTTGTAGACAAAACCTTTGCTTTAGATCAGTCAGCAGTTGAGCTCCCAGTATTGTGCTCCTTGTATCTCTGTAGCTGGTGATAGCAGCTATTGTTCTTTTCTGCAATATGTTCACAGCATCAGGCATTATGACTCATGTCATAATACCATTGTGAGCCGTTTGTTTAATAATACAGCATCCGTATCATGTCACTCTAATAATGTTCTTAATTCTTCCTATTATTAACTTCTGTTTTGAAGTGTTTATACTTGTAATTTAGCTTTTCGAATTCCCCCTGTGTGTAAGCTGGTGTAAGGGGAAAGGGTTCGTAAACACACCAGAAAGAATCTAACAAATAATTTGTTGGCCACGCCTGATCAGAAAAGCAAGAAGTGTATTTGTTTAAGGCTTTTTTTTTTTTTTGGTTAGCAATGAATGGTAATACAGGCTTCATCAACACCTAGGAAGGAACATGCTGGTGCTACTTTTTTATTTTTTTTTCACTCCTGTAGGACTAGTTGGATTTAAATGTTAATGGTGTATTTTAATTTGACAAAGCAGGATGCTGAAAAAAGCTAACTTGCCTTTTTCCTGTCGAACAATTTAGTAATTTGTTAGGGTGGTGGTTCTTTTAGGCACGGGTGTATCTGTCTGCCATCTAGAGATCTTTGAACCCTTTTGTGCATCTGTGGCACTGTGCAGAAAATGAAGAACCTCCTTGGGTTTTCCTTTCTGTCCGTTGGCAGAAGAGAGGAGCAGGATCCAGCAAAGATTTGGGCAGCAGGTCTTCTGTTGAAGCTGTTGGAGTAGGAACCTTTCGTCTATAAACAATTTGGGGCCAGGGAACATCTGAAAAGTTCTTTGTTGCTGTTGTTCTGTTGTTGTTGTGGTTTTTTTGTCTGATCGACTTAACTTCTGGCAATGTTGTTATACAATGATAACCCAGAGGTGTCTTTCTGGAAAACAGAAGTGTTCTAGAACATAAATGTAGTTCTCTCCTATTCTGCTGGGATATCCGCAGTGACCCTTTATTGGGGCTCTGAGTAAATCTTGCCATAATTGATAGAAACAGCTTTAAAAGAAAAGCAAAACAGATCATGAAGGAAAGAAAGAGCTGATAAAGCTTCTAGCATCAAGAGTGTGCATGTTGAAACACTCTGTAATTATATATTTATCCAATCCAGTTAATACTACAGAGCTTGCAAAAAAAGCCCCATAATTAGGGGTTATGAAAATGTCTACATAGCAATAATATGGCACCTAAATATAGCATCTTTCCTCCTGAAGCACTTTACATCATTTGAGAACCATGGACTCAATTCACAGCTGGCATTCACAGGTGCAACCTTATTGATTTTGGTGGAATAGTGCCATTTTTACCAGGGATGAATTTTTTCATAAATGGAAGTTTTATCTATCCTACAGGCTTGTAGGGCTGCCCATCACAATAGTATCTGCATATCTTTTACATCAAATTAGCTGGCAATAACAAAACCTTTAGACTTCAGTCTCTGCCACATCTGCTTTATGCTGCAGAAATCTTTGCTCAGGGTAAACTTATTTGCACTGTGTATTTTGGGGACAGGGATGGAAGAACAGCTGATGACAGCAAAGATGTGCAGTGCTCTTTAGGTGGGTAAAGATGGCTTTGGCTACGGGTTTTGTTTAACCTTTCTGCCAGAATCTGATTTCACAGTTGTAGCATTTTGACTGAGAGCATCATAGGACTTTGGGACTGGTATTACTCAGACCACAGCTGGAAGCTCAGACGTGTTCCTGAAAGTAGCGGGACCCAAATTATGTCTTGGTCATTGTATCCATCATTGATGGGGTGAAACAGTAGTGCCACACATAATTTTATAATGGAATTTAAGACTACTTCATACAATTTTTTAAATTGCAAGTGAACTTTGTCTAAACTGGAATTTGCTAAGTCACCAGGGATTAGGCTCAACATTGGAAAGTATCACTCCACTCCCCGGTGTTGGAGTAGGCCCTGGAGATTTTGGTCTGCTGCTCTGCTGGTTTACAGATTTCCTATAAAACTCAGGACAAGCCTTTTAGCTGCTTCATACTGCCTCTAACATGAGAAAAATAGTGTTTCCTGAGCGTGAAGTGAAAGGGTCATACTAGGAGCTCAGAAGGAAAGGAAAAGGAGACAGTTTTATACTTCAGACATATTTGCCACTACCTTGAATAGCACAAGTAGTTCCAGACTGCTCATCTCAAACATAGCAGAACTTGGAACAGTTGAAAGAAAAATAAAAATGCTGAGTTGAACGGCTTCCATGTGAGGAGCAATCAGTTAGGCTAAAACTCCTTGGCTTGGAGAAGAGGAGATGTTGGTGGGGTAGGTGTGAGTTCTGCACAGCTGCAGCAGTCAGAAGGTGAGCAGGGATTGTTTGTTCTGTGGCAGTACATCAGTTAAGGTCATTAAATGAAGTGTAAGAAGCCAGGCTCAAAGCGAACAGGGAGATGTTCTCTGTGCAACTGGTAGTGGACACAAGGAATTGACTGCCAAAGGTGACTGTTGGAGGCTAAAAGCTTATTAGAGTTCAAAGGATGATTGGACAAGTTTGTGTAAAGAAATGCATAGAGGATTACTAAGCAACTAGAAACCACATCTGGCTTAGGAAATACCTTGATCTGAAAATAGCTGGAGGCTAGCAGAAATGTGAGGGAAATAGCATAAGTGGTTGCCTTGCTTCTACTGTTTTCTGGCTTTCTGACCGCTGGGCTAGATGGACCGGTATGGCCATTGTTCTGCTTGTGTTCCATGTGGAAACTCTGCTGTGCAGGTTGCTGCAGTGGGTGAACATGAGTCATTGCTCCAGAGGTGGTGTGTGCATGAGTTCTCCTCCAGCCTTGACTGGGGAACTTGGTCTCATGTTGCCTGTGAAGGTCTGGCTTCAGATCCTCAGTGAAATGCATCTGAGTGTGTTTTGTGCTGGAATACCAGCTTCATATGAATGGAGGGAAGAGACTGTGGAGTACTGAAAATCAGCCCTGTTTCCTGTAATAACTGATTTTTTTTTCCTTTGAGGCCTCTTCTCCAAAACTTTACAAGACAGACCCTGTATGACTTCAGAGCTCGGAAAGGATCGAGGAGCTGTAAAGTCTTATTGTGGAAGAGAATAAATTATATTGAGCAACTCCTACACACACATACAGAAGAAAAAATTTCACCTCCTCCCATAATATCAGATTGTTGATATTCCCCACATAGAACTGTAGGGAATAAACAAATGCATTCATTAACATTTACCCAGTAAGGTGAACTGAGGACAGAATATCAGTGCAGATATCCAGGCTTATCTCTGCATTTCCTGGATTTTATGGGTTTAAGTCTGACTCTGAACAGGTCTTAAGGGCGTTTTCTTGGTGGATTAGAAGGGTCTGTGTTTGGACAGTCCCATCTATAGTACCTATGGGATTGTACAAAGCCCTAGTTTTACTATTTGTATCTGTTTTAAAATCCTGCTATTCATTTGCCTGAGTCAGGCAGCTTTCAAACTGGAATTGGAGTTGGGTACATAGCATGAGGAGAGTCCACATCTGGAAAGAGCTCGAAAGACTCAACCAACATTTCACAGACAATGTTGGAAAACAAACAAAAACCCCTCTGAAAATGTGGTCTGCAGATGGGTCTTTATATTCTTTTCCCCATTATTTTAATGGGGAAAATTCATCTTTAGCAGAAAGGCATTCATTTAGCAGAAATATCTTTCTGCCTGGGTCAGAGCACAACTTCTGTGCCAAGAGACTTCCTCACGGGGCAGCTGCAGTGTAGGAAATGCCATCACCTTCATTGGTGTCTTCTGCTGAAACAGCACTGGATGAAGCTTTAGATTTGCTGGGGGTATTCCTCCAGTAGTGATTGCCTGTATGGGTCTCTCTTGTGCGCTTGCCCGATTTGCCACAGAAAACGTCGTGTGGCTCGGGCGGCCAATCCCAGCTCCAAAGATGGTGTGCTTGTTACAAGCTCCTGCCAAGCCATCTGTAAGATTTGTCAGATAAATGTGACTAGCGAAGTGGCACTCGTGAGCAGATGAAGGGAAATTCCCTAGGGGATTCTTTATTCGCTCGTCATTAGCAGGAGAGGCAGTGGGAAAAATTCATTGCTTAGTTGTTCAAAACACTGGCGAACACTTGATACCGAATAATCTTTAAGTGTGTGTGTGGGGGTGTCAAACATGTCTTGAGCAGCCCAAACTCTGTGCTGGAGGCAGAGTATCATGTTTTGCATGTGGGGCTTACCTTGCTGAAGAAGGATAAGAATATCTGAGTTCCTGAGTTTTGCATTTTGCCCCAAAACCACCTCCTCTCCCTGGGGTAGCCTTTATCAAAGTGAGCTGAGGCATGGAGCAGCCTGGAGGTGCATTGCTGCTGTGTGTATCCCTGATCTTAAATGGAAAAGAAAATACTACCTGCTTGCTAAATGAAACCTGCTTGCAGGCTCTTTGGTGGCAGCTTTGCAGTGAGGGCTGGATCTTGCTTGCTCTAGTAATGAGACTGACTAAGATGTGATGACTTGCAGAGCAAACTTGCTGAGCTCTGCTACAGATTTTTTTATTTTTTTGCAAGCTAAAGTGGGCCCACAGTCCATGCTGATGAGAAACAGGTCGCCAGTCTCACATGTTCGCCATAGGACTCCTTTGGTCCAACTCACTTGACTGCACCAAGGGGAATTTTCAGTCTTGCAAATGAACAATCTAAGCTCCCATGACTACCTTCCCCAGGCAAGATGCTTTAGGCAAAGCCCATAGTGGTTCTTAAACTTTGTGGTGGGACATAGAGGTTTTATGGTATCTCCTTTTAGATGCTGACAAGGGCACGTGTTGGTATCTGCACACACAGAGTATCCTGCTCTTGTTGCTATCAGCCCTATTACTCATTCAAATTCTGTTTATACTTAGGTTTAAACTGGGGCTTGGAAATTAATGGAAACATCATCCTCTTGAAAGCTACAGTATTCTAGTTGCACTAGTTTGGGTCTTTCCCTCCCAAGGAGGATTTGGTGAGGGGACTGAGCTGGCATGTGGGGAATAGAGAGGGACTTGCAGTGCTCTCAGTTCCCCAAGCTCCACCATGGGCTAGAGACCAGTACAGGTCCCATCTCCGGAGAGGGTGATTTAGTGGAGAGCTGGTGAAGGGGACATAGAGGGAGAGGTTTTCTTCTATTGAATCCCACAAAACCATTCACTCAAAAGACTTGCTGGTGTAGGGTACTGTGAAAGACTGAGATGTATTTCCCACCACTTTTTCACGAGTCAAGATCAAAACCAAACCAACCAATCTAAAAACTGTTGTCCTGTAGAAAGGATCCCGAATCCACATTTAGCAGCTTTGGTATGTGGGCAGACTTTCAAAAGCTGAACCCTCTTGCTGCTCCACTAAGCTTGAGGGACACATGAAGCAATATCTGACTTCAGATGGTACTATGTGAAACATGAGACTGTATCAGTGAATGTTTTATTAGTGAATACTTGCCAGATACAGCAGATTTTGTCAGTGATAAAGGTATTTGTGAATTTGGGTTGAATGCACTGGATAGCTAGAAAAATGAGGATATTCTGACAACAGCTCTAGACCTCGCTACAAGTTTGGTGTAAATAGTTGAACTTCTGCTGACTCCAGTGCAATGTTGCTTGCTCATGTGAGATGGGTCTTTTTTTATACAGGAAAAAGTCACATCACAAGAGACTTTTGATGTTTTAATGTGTCCTGGCATATCGATGGATACATCCAGTGGAGAAGAACAATCTGGGACACTTGGTCTGCGTTTGTGCTTTGCTGGAGATTTGCTATGTAACCTCGAGCAAATCTATTAATCTCCCAGTACCTCAATTCCCCAAATGCAAAATGGAGATAATAAAACATAACTCCCTTAGCAGGGTAAACACATTAAAAAATGCACTTAAAAGCAGTTGGGTACTAGATTAATGGAGACCTATATCTTGTGGGGAAGATTTGTTGTATTATAAATAATACGTCTTCACAATTATTCCATTTAGTCTGCCTTGAAGCCTTCAAAGACATACCACGCAAATGTTTACTGGCAACGTGTTTCCCCCTTTTATTGGCCAACAACATGTTTAGACCAGACTTTGCTGTGGCAAAGTATTTCAGTGCATTGCACATGGCAAATGGCTCTTTTACTGTAAAAGTAGATTATTTTTTTTTTCAGAGAACACCCCAAATAATGCTGTACTCAGCAAAAGCCTATGCACCTGGAATAGTTGTCTCTGAGCAGATTTTCCTTGTAAAATGCTCAGTATGCTTCCCTCTAGAGCTTTTGACTGAAATGGAGAATGAAGGAGATCTGGTGGGTACCAAGGGCAAACTTTTTAAAGGCGAGTTAATTTTGTAGACCACCTGAAGGAACTCGGGTATGTCTCAAGTCAGCTAAGCGATGCTGGTGCGAAGAGGTCCTGGACAAAAAGGCCAGTGTTACAGAGCATGGCTGAATTACCTAGAATACAAAGTGGGGGTCTGGGTGACTCCCACTACAATGTTGGTGCACAGGAGCTATTCAAGCCACTGGACCACCCACCGTTCTAGCAGTGTTACCTTCCCTGGACTCTGTAATTATTCCTGTCACATTACTGAGGACAACACAGAAATATTGCAAACATTTGTCTTGAACTTGGAGTGCTGAGGCTTATATAAGAGGGGGATAAAGGACTACGCAGAGACTAAAATTAAGAGTGTGATTCTTATCCCACTTGTGCTTGTTTTATGCTGGTTTTGTCCCCGCTGGAGTAGTTCCCCTTTAACATTGATGTAATGGGTACAGAAACAGGCCTGTGTGTGTTTGTGAAACATCTTTGCCTGCCTAAAAGAGGTATGTATGAATGTATTTTGAGGAAAGCAGCAGCATGAAATTAGCATTTGCTTAAATGTTCATAAGAATTTTTTTCCCCCTCATACAGTGCAAAGCTAGAGCAATGTGAAGAAGAGCAAAGCTTCGTTTCTGTGATCAGGGCATCAAATAGAGAATTGCATTTGCTCAAGTGCCTTTCTTGTGGGGATATTCCTCAAGAACTGGCAATGGCAGAGGTGTGTTGTCACAGTCTCTGCTGCAGGCTGCTGGAGATGGGGAATAAGACTTGCTAGTGTGTGAGACCTTTCATGCTCCTGCCTCCAGGAATGGCGGGGGGGGGGGGGGGGAAGCAATAAAACTGTAGTAACTCTAGTGACAGAGATAGTCCTGGGTGTGTTTTTGCTGCACAGCTCAGGAGGTCTCATACAGCCAGCTAAGAAAAGTTGGGTACCAGGCAGGTTTGCTTTTAACCTCTGCCCTGCGGCACAGGAGATACTGAACAGAGGGTTTTCTTGGTGTTTGCTTCTTTGACTGCAATGTAGTGCTTTTGGATGAAAGGCACCATGGAAGAACAGCAGTGGCACAAAAATATGAAAAATCCTGAGAAGAATACCCTGAGATGGAGATTAGCTGGGAGGAGAGGTAGCCTTGCAGATGGAGCTTCCAATGTCCAGCATTAGCACCTGACAATCCTCCTGATCTGATGCTAACAGAAACCACAGCAATGTTTATTTTAATCTCTGGCAAACATCTCTGCATTAGGTAAGAATG
The DNA here is from genome assembly GCF_000699245.1 of Pterocles gutturalis. NCBI lineage: Eukaryota > Metazoa > Chordata > Aves > Pterocliformes > Pteroclidae > Pterocles > Pterocles gutturalis. The sequence continues at coordinate 36,938 of NW_010122601.1, read as the reverse complement.
AAAAGTTGATCTCATGCTTGGGAGGAGTTTGGGAAGAGCGAGTACGTGCTACTCGACTGTACTCCAGGCAGCACTGGTCCGTCACTCCGGTACTTGATGTTGGGCATGGCAGGAGTACTCGTGGTCTCCTGCAGGCTACGGGTGCTGCAGCTCCAAGCCTCTCTGCAGCCTGCTCTGTGCTCTGCACGCCCTGCCTTGGAAGAACCTATCAGAGGTCTGAGGTTTGGTTGTCTGACCCCTGCATGGGATACTATTGCTGAGATGGTATCATTAACTTGTAGGTGCAGGTGTGTGCTGCTGGGATGTGACTTCTGGTTATAGAATTTATTAATGTTTATTCCACAGCAAAACCAAAGCAGCCTAATAATATTCTCTAATAAAGGAAAGAGGAATATTTACATTATTTCCATAGTCCATTGTGGACAGGCCCATAGAGAGACACTAGGTAGGAGTAGATACCCCAGCCCTGGGGAATTACCTTCCCATAGTGATAAACTGGAGGTCAACTTTTTTGTATTGCATGACTGCTACTGTTGCCACTATATGCCCTAGTGAAAAGCATTTCTTTTTCCTCTGTGTCTTGTTGAGTCTCATACCACATCTTGGTGCCTACAGTATACAGGTTAACAAAAATCTGTTTCATTGGAAAATATTACAATTTGCTCTAGATAATCCTTTGAGGATGTTATGCCTGTACTTTCTACTGTGGTTCAGATTACCTCCATTGGTAGTGTCTTACGCTTCCTCCAGTCAAATAGCTGACAAATATGCGTTTGGGACACAAAAATCATATAATGCGGGGTCATTTATTCTTCTATCTTGTGATCATCTGTTACCTAGACTAGCAGGCAACAGAAAAAAGTGGCAGTGCCAATCTACTATATGTCACTGTGTGTATGTATAGCACCTAGCACAGTTGGGAGTATATATTATCGACACTGCTATGGTGTGAAGGGACCTTATTGCTCTAGGCACTATACAAGCAGACAACAAAATATGGTGCCTTCCCAAAGAGCTTTGTTCACTACATTGTGAACAAAATGTAGTTAGTGATCAATTGATCTTTGCAGCAGAATCCTGTAGGGGGACCGGTGGATCAAAACTGCATATATAAAATGATGACACATACAATAATGATACATACTTATCCTACTGACACTTTAGGGGGGAGGGGTTTATGTTACACTTGTGCAGAGATTTGGGGAAGGCTGTATGTTAGATTGTTTGGGAAGAATCTGCAAACACTACCTAGTGTGAATAAGAGGGCCTAGAATGATGAAGGTGAAGTCTAGCTAAAGACCCATGAATCACCCAGGTAAGATGGCCCAAAGTGACTGGTAAGAGAGATAGGAAGGATCACTTCAGAGAAGGCTAAAAGGGTATTTCCGCCTATGCAGAGCTTCCTTACCCATAAAGACAAGTCAGACAGAGGCTGGGACTTTTGCTTGGTGTAGCTGAGAGGCTGCTTTGGAAGTCACCCTGCTAGACCTGCGTGTACACATTGTGCCATCATCCTGCAGCGAGAGGGGGAGGCAGTGAAGGCACAGGAAATCCCCCTTCCCAGAAACTGGAACTGGGGAGAGGCAGGATAGAAAGAAAGGGATAGAAAGAATGCAGTAGAAGTGATTAAGGAGGACCAGTATCATAAGGACTGAGGGAGGACAGGACTTCAGGGAGAGAATGTGGATCTGCTGTTGTGCAGGTGTCGATGACTGCTCAAGGCTGAGGATCAGAAGACTGGATTTCACATTTCCATAGGAAAGGTGTTCCAACACTTAGATTACCTTTCAGACTGGCAGAGTGAAGGAGGGAGTTGCAAGATGATGAAACTACACTATGTCTTTGCCATTCTTTTGGAGGGGAAAAAGTGCTGCAGTTGCATAGAAAGAATGTGTGGAGGGGACGTTGAAGGAGTGTCAACAACTCCCAGAAAAGGTCTGAAGCTGTGGGAAGTAAGGTTCATTTACCCTGAAGGAGCAAAACTGGCCCTAAAAGAAATGGCAAAAGGAGAGAGCAAGTATGGAGATGAAACCTTAAAATCCCAGTCACAAAGACATGGACAAGCCACCTTTGGAGAACATATGGTGGAGGTGGCCAGCATGTAAAGAAAGCAGGACAATGGAGCAAGGCAAAGAGATTGAGTTAAAAGAGAAAACAGCTTGTGACTAAATTAAAAAAAAAAAAGTAGTGTTTAGCTTTCTTTTCCTCTCCCAGACTTTACTTACAACTTTTGCAGGGACTGTGAAGTATTTTGGAAGTCACTGTTGAGAAACAGTAGTAATTTCAATGGGTAAGGAAACAGTTTAACATGTTTGATGCATTGTAACTATTTGTTTCATAGCAGAATTTGGCTGTAAAAACTCCATGTTCACTTCTCATTTTAGCATGAATATGTGAATTTCTTGCTATGAATAGGACAGAGCTTAAAACTTAAATAGGCACAGAAAGCAGGGACTGGAGACTAAAAATTCAGATTAAATAAACTCAATATGAATCAAATAGATTCAGATGTGAAATCTGCAAATGCACTCTACTGCAGTGTAAATCAGATTTATTTCAAGTTCCCAAGTTTGAACTGCACCTGAAAAACCTTAGCCTTAATAGAAATATGCATCTACACAAAGCTTCTTGACAGAGTTTAAAAATTAATTTCAAGTTAAATTAGTGCAGCTCTTGGTTATAAACAAAAGATGCACGTTAAAGTGGAAACTGAACTCATATTTATGGACTTCTAATAGACCACACATACTACAAGCCCATCGCTTACAACATGAAAATCACAGAGCTGTTAGGGTTGGAAGGGACCTTAAAGATCATCTAGTTCCAACCCCCCTGCCATGGGCAGGGACACCCTCCACTAGCCCAGGTTGCTCAAAGCCTCATCCAGCCTGGCCTTGAACACCTCCAGGGATGGGGCATCCACAACTTCCCAGGGCAACCTGTTCCAGTGTCTCACCACCCTCACAGTAAAGGATTTCTTCCTAATATCTAACCTAAATCTATTCTCTTTCAGCTGAAAACCATTACCCCTCATCCTCTGACTATACTCCCTGATCAAGAGTGCCTCCCCATCTCTCCTGTAGCCTCCCTTTAAGTACTGGAAGGTGCTATAAGGTCTCTCCAGAGCCTTCTCTCCTCCTGGCTGAACAACTCCAACTCTTTCAGCCTGTCTTCATATGGGAGGTGCTCCAGCCCTTCTCCGTGGCCCTCCTCTGGACCCACTCCAACAGGTTCATGTCCTTCTTATGTTGGGGGCCCCAGAGCTGAATGTAGCACTGCAGGTGGGGTCTCACCAGAGCAGAGTAGAGGGGGGGAGAATCACCTCCCTCAACATGCTGGTCATGCTTCTTTTGATGGCAGTCCAGGATATGGTTGGCAGTTCAATTGGTGTGATGGTGGCAGATGCAGAACACAGTGACAGAGGATGATGTTAGTTTTTTGATCTTTGTCATGGAATATGTTACCGTAGGAACTGCAAATGGGGGCAGCCAAGAGGAGACTCTCTCTAGCTCTTGGAGTGCAGAAGGTTAGTGATGAAGTATTTGTATTGGATTACTTTGGGGAACAGACCTTTCAGTACCTTACAGATTGTTGGTCTGTTAATGGATGAGTTTCCTTGTCATTCTTTCCTTTCCTCTCCTCACGATGTGGAAAACCATGACTAGAAACATCACCTGCATCTGTGAATTGCTTTTTTTTCTTCCCCTGCGGGCTGTGGAGGCTTAGATCTTTCCACCGCAAAGTCAAGAGCTGATAATCCTCTGCAGGGTCATCAGAGCTGCTGAGGTGCCAGACTTTGGCTGCTCCCTCAGTTCACATGAGCGCAGGTGCCCATTCTTCTTGCTTTAGGGGATGCTCTATTTGCACAACCTTAATCAGCAGCACGTTATTGTTTTGGCCAGTGCAGTTTATGATGGTGACATAGTATATTTATTTTTAATGTGGAATTGGCCCGTGCCTGATTGAACAATGTACAAATAAAAGATATGGAAATAAAAACTGGTTTGGCTTGCTGGCCAGCACAGACAAGAATAAAAAAAGAACAGATGAACAATTCCAGCAGGTAATTCTCAGTCTTTGGTGGGTGCTTAATTAAACTTCCACATGTCAGAGGGAGGAGAGAGCAAGACTTTTCCTAGTAGTATTGCATGCATTTTGGGAATGACGGTTACGACTTGGAAGCATTAATTTTCATACAAGATGTTCTTCATTGACATTCTGGTTCTATGAATATTAAAATCTTTATCATCTGGTCAACAACTCCTGGTATTCATTTCAGAAAAAGCTGATATTTTCATCTCTTTCTGTAGATAGGGATTACAGAGAAACTGCAGGATCGTGGAACAGTGTAGAGCAAGAGAGTGAAAAAAATAGGAAGCCAGGCATAGTCCTCTGCTATAATCAGTCTGGTTCAAAACTTGAGGTGAAATAAAAGGACTGTGGTAGCCACTTTCACAGCTCTGACCCTGTTGAAAATCTTCCAAGAAAGAATAAGTATCTTGCTATTTCTTGCTATGTGGGCAGGCTGCTTTCAGTATCTATCTGGGGGAAAGATTTCACTTGATGACAGAAATATTATTAAATCATGTATTTGGTTGCTGGGAGTTACCCCAGACTTGAAATTCAATAGATAATAGGCTTTATGTTGCTGATAAAGTAACTACATTTGCATATATTATGTCTGAAATAAATGGAAGAAGCAAAGGGAATCTCTAGTAAATGTTTTAAAGACCTTTTCTACTATAATTTTAGAAACAAATGAAAAATGAAACGCTTCGCAGTGCTTGGCTGAGTGCAGTGACATCGTGCTTGTTAGAGGGTTTAACTGCAGCAAAACAAGTAGTCCAACTGCTCTGTGTTTGCTGCAGTGAAGAACAACTTGGGTTCTGAACATGTTTGTGGACAGTACCCATGGAATACTCTAGGGATCCTGAACTGTAAAGTGTTTGTGGCACAAATCTGTAATAAATAATAAATTCTCATTTTCCACTTTTTTCCACACCTATTTTTCTCTTTCAAAGGTACCTAATAATGCAGTGTGGTTGGAGTAGTGAGATCACTCCCTCCTCTCCCTAAGAAAAAAAAAAAAAGGATGATGCAAGGGTATTAATCATATTAGTTGTAGCAGAGGGCAGCTATCTTCCCCAATACTTGTTCCATGACATAAATAATTTTTCTGGGTGTCTTCAGGGAGAGTTAAGTCTACTGTTAAAGAGCAAGGAAGATATGGATATTTTGATTTTGTCTTTCCCGCTGTTACTCCCACCCGAGATAAATGTTAGCAGCAAATTTATCTCTGTTATGTCTTCCATCCAAGTCAGCTTGCGTTTCTGCTTCAAACTATTAGGTGTTTGATAATTCCTATTTAAGTCAAAGCCTCAGTTAGCTTCTGACTGTAATAGCTGTCAAGGTGTAGAGTACATAGCCTTCAAGCCAGCACTGCTTAATTGGCAAGTAGTTCATGGTATAGACCTTCAGCTGTGATTGCAAATCATACTGATAACGTGAGAAATCACTACAGTGAACACTGAGCCATCATTAGCTTTCAAAAATCGAGACTCTCGCAAGCCGTTTCTCTTGCTAGAGACAGGGGTGGGGGGAAGGCTCTGGCCGAGCTAAATCCATTGCAGAATTCAAATAAATTCTCAGGGAAAATTATTAGATGTTTTGTTTTTCCAGGAATTGTTATAGTGGATTTTGTCTTGGAATAGAAAATGGAGGTCAGGTTGAGAAAAGGAAAACTTTTTTTTTTATGTGGTCAAAAGTGGAAGCCTTCCAAATTTGGGAAAATGCAGTAATAAATCTGCAGCCACCTAGAATTACATGGTGTTACAAGTGAAGACAGCTCCAAACTTTGTTCTACAGCAGGAGCGAAACTCAGTTCACCCACCTTGAATCCACCACTGCCTGAGCTCATCTCCATCGTCTGCTTGTACCAGTGCCCTGAGGCAGAGCCGAGCCACCTGAGCCCTTGCCTTCCAGGGAATTGCTGCCCACAGCAGGCATTTTCGGTACAGTTACACTAAGATTTTTATGAATGGGTATTGTCTGTGCTGTAATTATCGACAAGAACAGTAAAATGAAGAGGTCCTGCAGGACAAGGTGGCACGTGGTGGTCTCCCAAATCCCTAGCTATGGTTGGCAGCCACATCAACTGAATTCAAGAGGTGAACTTACATTAAAATCGGTCTGGTCTCTTCCCTCCCTTTCCCTCTAGAAACTGTTCAGGTGCCTCATCCATCTAAGGGTTAAGCAGTGTCTGCTGTCCTCATTGAGGTCCCCCTCCTCAGTGTTGTGGTCAGGCCTGGGAGATCACCTTTGCTCTTGGCAGCTTCTCCTTTACATTTCTCTCTTGCATGCTTGAAACTGTCAATTCATTGCATTTCCCCCCCACCTCTTGCTTGAGGGATTTTCTGCCCATTTTCCCTGTGTTGCCAAGTGGTTCTGTGTTGTAGCTTGTTAGCTGCCAGTGTGTTGGTGTTGCATATGGTAAAAAAGTGTAGCTGGCAACGTAGTATCACCTCCGCAAAAGAAAAAGATTTGAAATCCCACAGAATTCAGCCCTGAAACTCCCACAGGGACAGTTCAGGGCACGGACCCTAATGGGTATGATTAATTGGGGATGCTGTGCAGCTGGGGAGCCTGATGTGTGGGGCTGAGGTCGAGCAAACTTTTGTCCGTGCATTGAATGTCACACGCTGCCACCAAGGGATTTTAAATGTTGAGGTTAAACGTTGCCGCTGGAAACTCTCTGGGAAATGGGGGACTCTAGGGAGAGCAAAACAGGTGATGAGGGTGGAAAATGAGCTCTGCTCCCAAGATGGTGTGAGAAGGGATGGGGGGATGATTTCTTGCTGTTTAGGAGAAAAGCAGTCCCACAAAAGGGAGGTTGTTTTCCTCTGCGGGGACCAGGCAGGGAGAGGAGCAGAAGCCTGTGGAGGAGAGGGGCTGGAGGAGGAGGAGGGGGAGGTGGGGTGAGCGGGGCCCAGCCTGGCAGGTGGTGGATGTGCCAGTGCCTCGGGTTGTCGTTTGCACCTCGGTCACGTGCGTGGAAAACATTGCTGCTGTTGTAGCTGGGTACCGCTCTCTGCGCGTGGGTGCAAATGGCAAGGCGAGATGTGGGACGGAGCAGAGCTGGGCCCAGCTGCTTCTGTTTATGCTTCGCGGGAGGGAAGCAGACATACAGAACCCCTGTGCCTTACTGAAAGTCAGCCGGGGGCTGGTGTCCGCAGGGAGGCTGGTGGGGACTGAGGCAGTCTGGGGCCTTCCCGCTGAGTCTGCTTGTTCTCCCCTGCCCGTGGTCCCACCCCGGTGGTCGGCCATGGGGTTCATTTTCCTCGTGACTCACTGCTCATCCTCAGCCTCAGCAGTTCAGCCCTCATCCCTCCTGGGCAGAGTTCAGGTTCACTTTTTTTTATCTTCTTTTCCACCTTGAAAACAATAGTAAAATTCCTGAAAAGGGGGCGAGCATGTACATGCATGCAGGTGTGTTTGGGAGAGAGGGAACTGAAACGGAGAAGCGGTGGTGGAGGGAGGCAGCCCAGGGCCCAGCGTGGTGGCCTCTCACCTGCACCAGCCGCTCTGGTGAGGCCATTGAGGCTTTGTGGAATTGCATTGCGAACTCCAGTTCTGCTGAGTTTCTGTTTCCAAGCCCTCCTCTCTATCCCTGAGGACCATAAAGCTTTAAAAAAAGAAAAAAAAAAATCCATCCCACATAGTCAGTGGTTGGAGGAGCTGTAGTCTGAAGATGGTCTTCGTGGTGTCATGGTGGAAGTGTGATGCAGCTGGGACAGGGACAGATATGCAGGGAACAGGGAAAGACCTGATCTCGCTTGGTTCTGTCTCTCTCTGTTTCAAATTTGAATAGGACACGTGGCTCCTGACACATGTTGTCTAACCAGCTTGGTTTTATGTGCTACTTCAGTTAGGAAATTAATCAGGAAAAAAGATAAGGGAGCATTATGCTATTCAGAGTAAATAGCCGCGTTACACAATGCTGCTCCCATTGCCTAGGTAAAGCTGTTTAAGAAAATGGGCTGGCTTGAGGGCTTCCTTCTGATTGTCTAATTAAACTTCCAACCTTTGCAATTATGAAAATAACTGTGTGGTTAGAACTACTTGTATGTGTTATAGGTAACTTTTGAATTAGCTAGAAAGAGACTAAGACATTTGCCTTGAGATCTTATTCTGAGATTTCTCTTTTTTTTTTAATGCACTTTGTTTTTTTTCTAAAGATACTTTTTCAATGTAAAGTAGCACAAACTCATAAATGCAGTTGCTGTGATGGCTAAAACTAGGGGTCCACTTGTTACAGCATCCCATTTCCAGCAACGCCCAGTTAAAAAATGCCTCTGAGGAAAGTGGAAGAAAACTGATAACAGACACAAACCAGTTGGGTCTTTGTAGCCCCAGCAATTAGCTTCCATTTTAAAACTTTTCATTCAGTCATAGCCAAGTAATTGGAAGATAATGCCTTGTGGCAGAGGGTTCCACTGGTTAACTGTGTGCTGCCTTAATGCTTTCTTTCGACTGTGTTCCTGTTTTCTGGCCTGCAGATGTGCTTCCTGTGCTATTATATGAGAAGGTACAGTTGTAGGGTTTTTTTTATTATTCTGGGAACATTATGGCTACTATTTGTATTATCTACAGGCCAACAAACCCCCTTAGGATGAGTATGTGTCCTAGTCTCATATAATTTTCTATTTTTTCTTGGACCCATAAATATTGGAAGCAGCCTGATCTCCTTGGGGTACAATCCTTCTCAGGTGAAGGTGACTCCATCTTTCACAGTGCACCTGTGCACTGTGCAAGCAGCATGCTCTTCCTGTCATAGCCATGAAGGTTTTCATTACAGCAAGGCTACAGATGCAAATATTAAAAATCTGGTCTTCAAAAGAATTGTCGCTTCTCTTAACCCCCTGGTTCATCACCGTGGATAGTGTGGATAGCTATGTCAAATGAAGGACTCGTAGCAGAGGCTGTGTTGTCCTCTGGCACATTGGAAATGGACTTCATGCCACCCAAAGCGTTTCTTGTCAGGCTCTGTTAGCACCTTATCCTCAGCTTTTGTTGATATAAGTGAGCGCATTGCTTTGTTAGCCTTATAATGCTTGTGCCTTATAATGTCATCCTTTTTATCCTGTTTTATCTGATCCTCCTTATAAAAACAGAGCTAAGTGATGCACAGCTGGATGCACTTTGAGAAATCTGCTGCCTGAGTGCTACCTGTTCGTGTGATCAGAGGGGAGTGCTGAGCTGAAGAATAGAATATGTCTTTTGTGATTGATCTGTCAGGCGGGTTTGATAGCGCGGAAAAAGTAGTAGGTGTTGTACGTACAGAAACATTCGGGCTTGGACTGTTTTCAGTCTGAAATATGAAGTGTGGTTGAAATTTGAAGGGAGAGAGGGACTTTGCATAAGCAAGTGGTAAGTGCAGCTGAGTGGCTTGTCTGGTGTGTTTGAGTGTGGTGGTTTTTTGGTGTTTTTTTTTTTTGGGGGGGGGGCGGCGGTTCTAATGGCACTGGTTGCAGTGGGGACTGCAGGGTGGTAGCCTATGGAGGTACTGACAGAAGCAGGGATCTGGTGGCGAAGGTGCGATACATGTGGTATTCAGCCATCACTCAATGCTTCACATTCTTGTGAGAAATCTGCTTTAATCTGGGTCTGGTTCCAACTGGCAGTGCCTAACAACAAGGCTTTCCAGCCTTCTCCTCCCCCGGGGTTTCGGTCCTTAAAGATGCGGGTTCTGATAGCATGTTTTTCTTTCCAAGCCAAAATTTTGTTAAAAAATTGACAAGCTCTTACACCCAGCAAAATATTTAACCTTATTGCCAGGCTGGAATTAGCCTTTGAGTTGCTTTCTGTTATTGATGGTTAGTAGCACTGCAACAATCAGAAAGTGGCATAGCTACTTCACTCTTGTTCTCTTTGTGTCCAAGAGCTCCATGAGGTTACTTTGTTGTTGCTGTGGCTTTTCTGAGATATTTCTCTAGTAGAGATTATCAACTATTTCTTTTCCTTGTAATTTAAAGACCACTTTCTCACAAGGTCCCAAGAAGCAATAGGTAAGGGATTGCAGCCTCTTGAGACACAGGTGTGGTCCTTGCTTTCTGCTCTTGAGATGGACAACTTCCACGCAGTGGTGGTGGTTGCCAGGACCTGTTTTGTGACTGAGCATGGCTATGTATGGATCAGAATATGCCTTCTCTGATTTATTTCAGGGTGACCTTTAGTATTTTGACACCATTTTTCATACATCTGACAGAGTGAAGATAATGCAGACTAGCGATTATGTCTCCAGATGCATACTCAATTGCTAGCTGTTTATGCCCCTAGCCACTGAAATGGCCTGTTGTCAGAATTTATTATGTGAAGTGTACCATATTGGGTAAAAATAGGCATTGACTTTGCATATAAAACCTCAGTATCTTTAAATGAGGCTAACTTGGGGAAAACCACTTTCTTTCTAGACATAGCAACCAAACCACACTCACTTTGCTCCAAAAGGCCATTTTTTTCATGTCCTTTTACAGTGGACATGGTCTATGGTTTTCTGTCCTACAAAGAAGCCTCAGTGGTTCTCTCAATGTGGTTGTGTTTGGTGTTTGTTTGGTTTGGGTTTTTTTGTGGCCAGTATAAAATAGCTCTTGCTGTTCCCATAAGACTTCTGAATTGTCACTGACTTTAATAAGTCCCTCTTAAGATATTTCTCCATAGCACTGTAAGAAATGCAGTCTCAGTGTCTTTAAAACCCCAACTAGTATCAAGAAGGGCTTGGTAAGCTGAATGTAGGAGCAAGGCTGTCCTGTGCTCATAGCTCCAAGCAGACCCAGTGGCAGTAACTTTGGCCACCACAGCCAAGTCTTTCCGAGGGTGAAGGGATCAGTTTTTAGAAGGCTTTACAGGACCCCTTTGTTCAGAGTCTTGTGTTGCAGAGCCATAGTGAACATCATAGTGCTCCACCTGCATTGCCTTGCAAGTGTAGGTGCTGAATACGGCCCCAATACCAAGCATCAACCCTGGTTCAGCTGGGCTCTGACAGTGCAAGGATGTGGGTATTTTTCAGTCTGCAAATTACACTGATGCTTAATTCTTTGCTGGTCTAGGACCCAAAAATCAGGTGAAGTTGTAGTGGGCTGTTTCCAGGCAGAGAGGCTCCAGGTGACCTCCGTACAGTCCTCATGAGCATCTAGATATATTCTTTTTGCACGTGCTGCTCAGCTTTCTCCAAAGAGAAACCATAGGCACCAGCTGTCTAAAGCACACTTGATTTAGCTTATTTTTCCATTTACTTTAATCATATTCTCAACCCATTTAACAAACAGCCAAATGTGTAATGCTTGGGGCAGACCCAGTTCGCCTGTGGGAGAAAGAGTTATTTTAAATAAAAACAGTCTGATTTTTCTGGAGGTGATGAAGACCCGCAATTCTGATTGACTAGTTCACCAATAGATAAAAATCAAAATATCATCAAACTTATCTATTTACAAATTGTCCAGGAGCAGATTGTGAAATTGTCAGGTTTGTCATGTAAAGTTATTCACTAATTTCTTCAGGGAATAATTAGATCATTAGACAAATATGCCATAGGCAATCTGTGTGGGAACTTGTGTAATTAACCAATCCAAAATGAGTGATAAATTGTATATTGGTAATTTTCACACTTAGCAATTTAAGAAGTGTTAAGTAGTTTTGTCATCAAGTTAAGGAACAGAAACAATACATTGTGACTTATATAACTAATTAGCATTCCCAATTTTACAAACACAAACAATTTGGAATTTACCTTGGGCAACAGTTTGCTCATGTGAGGTAGGAGAATATTCATGAGCACAGAACTTTGCACTCACTTTTTGCAAATGCTTGAACGTTAAAGAGGTCATAAATCTGGTTAATCAGAAATTTGCCTTTCAATTCTAACAAATGTTCATGGTGTGTTACTAAGAAAAAAAAAATCTTTCCTTTCCTCGATATTGGTTTAGTTTCTTGTAAAATCCTCCTGACAGCACTTACTGAATCAGAATTGTGTTACACTAAGGAATGAGCCTGTGCACGTTTTGTGAAGTACTGGGTGATTCCTTTGTTCACCAAATTGCTGAATTTATGGTGCAATGACAAACTATGGCTTTAATTGTAAATGGACTAAAAAGGGGGGGGAGGTTGGAAAAAGAAGATGGTAATTTGGAAAGACTAAATTGAGAATGGATGAAAGCTATCAGGAGAGGTTAAACTGGCCATAAGCAGACAAGAGGGGCACAAGACTGGTTACTGACTGGAGGGGCTGTGATCAGCGTGGTGTGGGAGAGGCGTGATACCATAAAGTGGTGGAGGTTTGGGGTGAATATCAACAAAGAAAAAATCTCCAGGTGCTGCAATCCACTTAAGACCTTGGTATAGCCACCTAAGGTGATGGTAAACTGGGGGAAACAAAGGATCTAGGTTAAATATATATATATGCATGCATATTTTGTATATATATTTATATGCATGCATTTTTATATGGATATAAATATATACACACGAGCACCCCCTGTGCAAAGGAAGATGGCGCAAATGACCTTGGAGTCCTCTTCCATACCTGAATTTGAGGTCCACAAACCCCACAGCTCTGTGTTTTAGGCACAAAAACTAACCTCTTCTCTTGTCCTCTCTTTCTCTGAAGCATCTTTTAGGTATAGAGTGAGCTCATCAGTATAATATTAGGTCAAGCACTGTGCAACGCTATGTATATATAACAAGGCTGTGGTGTGTGCAATCCAGGGCTACTGATGATATCAAGGTCCCTGGGAAGAACAAGCAGCTGTCTGCTTTTATACATTATGCTGATACTACAGGAACTGTGAAAGGTCTCTGGTTTGTTCAGAACACATAATTAAACACAGAGACAAATCAGTGACACTGTCCAGTTGCATCAAGCCACCAAAAAAATCCACAAACCCACGTGACTTGAACCTTTTAAAGATCAGTGGGCTGGATTTGGATTCTCATTTTCCACATGAAAAAGATGCACAAGAGTGCCAGGATGCTTTTAGAACGAAGAACATTGTGTATAGCCCATTAAAAAAAAAATAAATAAATCCACTGCACCACTGGAGAGTCAGCAGAGGGAGTGTAAGTTAGGAAGCCCGTCTGAATGGCTGCAATGCAGAAGGAGGGGAGTAAACAAAAAGACGTGCGTGAGCAAGAATTGTGGGAAAGAAATAGACCTAAAATAAAATCTTGATGGTAAAGTTAAGGTGACAGCAACAACGCCCCTTGATGAAAGTTGTGATACCCCTGCCCTTGGAGGCATGAGCTTGATTGAATATGTGCTAGAAAATGCAATATATTTCTTGAGGTTGCCCAAGCACTTCCAACTCCTGTGATCTTAATTATTATTCTTGCAAAATTTTTTGATCCCACCCTCTAGCCCATCAAATCATAGTTACGTTAAAATCCATTGCTTTTCTATATTTTGACTCTTGAGTTTTCACTGAAATGACAAGGAATCTCAGTATTACTGAGGTGGTTATGGAGTCAAGCTTAAATTGTTATCTGAGTGCATTTCATACGTGGAAAAAGCCATAAGGTAAATAACAAGATTCTCAGGGCTTGAGAAGTCACGATGGTGCTTAAACAGTGCTATGGCACTACTTAAAATTACATTTAATGAGAGTGCATTTCTGGGCAACTCCATGGAATCTATTTTACTTCTGTATCATGTAGAGGTTTTCAGTGGCAGAGAAAATATGTAATAAGAGATCTTTTGCATTTGTGTTTGTGTGTTCCAAGAATACTCATTTATTCTTTAGAGCTGTACTTTTTTTTTTTTTCCATGCAGTTCAGGGTTTTTCCTTCAGCTGTGGCTATAGCTGATAAAGTCCAAGACCAACCATTTTCTTGACTGTATTTTCGAAGGGTGACCAGGAATGGCCTTAAAATTGAAACTAAGATGTAGTTTCAATTAGGGAAAAGTTTCTGTTTCTCAATCCTGAAGGTAAGAAGCAATTCCATACTAGCTGGATGGTATTTTAAATAATTGAATGTGGTTTTGTCTTGTCTGGTGCTTCAGAAATACATAGCATGACCTTTTCTTTTTTTTTTTTTTTTTCCTTCCCAACCAATCTGCATCTATGTTGAAGATCAAAATGAGGATAAGAGGTTTTATAGGAGATACTTGTGGGCTACTTACATTTTTGCTTGGTTTTGAATACTGTTCTTTATCTGTATGGTAACTTACTTTGAAGTACATGCTCAGAAATAAATGCTCCTTGAGATTAAGGGGGAAATGATGCTGAAAGTCTTGGGTTTGTTGTGTGTGTGGTGTTTGTTTTTTTTTAAACACACCAAGAAACCCAACAGAGGAATCTAAGGTCCATTCTACTTTTGACTCCTAAAGATCACTCTTAGTAGGACACAAAGGTGCAGCTTTTAACTGTGTCTGGTGTGGGCTATTGTGCTAGTAACTCCTCACGCATTTTCAGTTTGTTTCTATCCAGTATTTTGTTACCCAGTTTATTTTCAGTCGTGGTGTGTTTTGGCTTTTTTTTTTTTTTTTTCCTCCTCCCCTCTCCCCTTCCTAAACTTCTGTCAATGTGTTATGGTAATGCAACTCTGCTTTCCACTCATGAGGTGCCTGCATTCATTGGTGGGTGATACGAATAAGTAAAACCTGTCTTAGTGTGCGTTCACAAGAGTGTTGAACTGAGATTACACTGACATCTGAAATTCTGGCAGTTTGTAACTCCAAGTGCTTACACTTTGTAAATCTCAATCGCGCTCTTAATGTAGATTTTGTTTCGTTTCTTGCTAAAGAGTAAAAAATGTAAATTTAGGAAAGACTGTCACTCTCCCCCTTGGTCTTTGAGTGATTTAAGTAATTCCTTTGTCAAGTGATCCAATGTGTTTTTGCAGCGATAATATCTGCGTAGTCTCCAACATCTGTGAGCTGGACAGAAACTGAAGTTCCTAGATGTGTCTTGGGTGCACCGTATCCTCACCATAGCACAATGACGTGTAGGTAAAATGCATGGCTTTATGCAACAAGTACAAATGAGACTGATTTGAACTGAAGATTGTTTGAAAGCTATGATGAAAGAAACTAGCATCAGGCACAGGCTTATTTGATTTTATCGAAACTGTCGTCTTACTTGAAGAAACTGGAAGCAGAGTGAGTCTGCAGTGCCATAACTGTCTCCGGTGCTGCAGACTCCCAGCACAGGTCAGATGTGGGTGAGAGTGGTGTGACTCAGGGCTCCTGCTGGCATGAACTGAGTCACAGCACCAAGCTCGTGTACCTTTCTATTGCTTGCAAAATCTGAGATCTGTGACTATGGCCTCTCTTAAGGAGAGACTGAACCATGTCCTGGGTGAGTAGAGCAGAGACCTGTGAAGAACAGAACATGTTCTCCTGGTTTATTTGAACAGACATCTCTTGCTGGTGGTTGTCCCCATTGGGACTGCGAGATGCTTTAGGCTTGTTCATGGGTTGAGTTTTGATATGGCTTTAGCTCTTATAACTGAGCATGATCTGTTTCCTCGCCTTTATGCTGTCTCCGCAGATATCTGCCACCTTCTTGCCCACCCCTATATGCATGCATTTAAAGAGTTTTTATCAGCTGAAGTAGCCTTAATGTTACTGTGTGCTGCAGGCTGCCTTTGAATCTGGATTTTTAAATTTAGAATAGAGTGAACCAGAAAGAGGTAGCTCCACGCCTCTGACCCTGAAAGAGCCCAGAGGCTAAACAGGTACCTGAGATACAGTTGTAACTCACAGAAGATTTGGATTTTTTTCTTCTGCCTTGTTGTTTAGTGAGGCTTGAGTTAACATTGCCGCAAGTGTCTTTCTCTGGTCTAGACCTTGGAAACAAAGACTGTTCCCCAGCAAAGAACTGATGAGCCTCAACATGTCAAACCGACGACTACCATTTACCCTCGTACAGCATCACCTGCTAAGTAAGGAAGGGAAAGTTCCAGCTACAAAATTATATGGTTTATACAAATACAAAATACTTCTTACAAAATAAGAATAATGTGCCAAAATAAACCACCACTCTCTGTAGCGGAGCAATGGAGCAGCTGCTCTTGGGCAAGATGAAGGGTGTAACCGTAGATGCCAGAAGTCAGCCTCTGTGCCGGAGAGCAGCGATGGAGCAAGATGGTTTCTGTTGCGCAAAGTGTATGGTCTTTAAGTAAGTATAGGGCTCTGCTACCTGATCTCATGCCTTCCTGAGGAGAGGTGGTGTGATGTGGCCATGTTCACTCCGTGGGCTCTCTGAGCTGGCTTCTTTAATGACACTGGTGTGCCCACTGGCCCCTGTAGGGGGAAAAGGAGAGGGACTGGTGATGGTGGGGTCCAAACTCTGCCTGCAGTGGTGGCTTGGAGGTGTGCAGCTGTGGTTGTCTGGCAGCCCGTGACCAAGGCGGTGCAGGAGCAGAGAGTGAGGACAAGCTTTGGCTGCTGGTGGGGTCCAAGGCTCTCTGCTTGCTTTGGCAGGGCTCGGCCTCAGGCTGCGTCCCCAGTGACTGTCCAGCTTTGCTCAGTCCCTTCATTGTTTTAATTATTTTTTCCTTTCCCCCTTTTTTTCACATAGGAAATGAAATAGGTAGCAATGCTGACAATTCAAATGCACCAGTCACAGACCCTCTGCCTTCTCTGTTCAGTGTCTCCCTGTAAAAGATTGCTTCGCATCAGTTGAAACAGACTTAATTCTTCTTCTTCTTCTGAATAAAAAATCATCACAAGCAAAAGTCATTTCTGGCCAATCTAGTATCTTTAATTTCTTGTTATCTGAGTGTGGTGGGTTAAACTTGGCTGGATGCTAGGTGCCCATCAGGCCCCTCTATCACTCCCCCTTCAGCAAAATAAAAGGGAAGAATAAGATGAAAATCTTGTGGGTCAAGATAAAAGCAGTTTAATTAAAGCAAAGGCCAAGGCTATGCACAGAAACAAAAGGTAAACAAAGATGTTATTCTCTACTTCCCCTCAGTAAGCGATGTCCAGCCACTTCCCTGGAAAGCAGAGCTTCAGTGTGTGTAGTGGCTGTTCCTGGAGACAAACACAGTAACAAATGCGCCCCTCCTCCTTCCTGCCCTTGGCTTGTATGGCTGAGCTGACGTCACATGGTCTGGAACAGCCAATCCGGGTCAGCTGTCCCGGCTCCGCCCCTCCCAAGCTGTGTTATAAACCCCCTGCTGGCTGCCAGTGTGACCCTCAGCACTGGGAGGGTGCTGTGGGGATACTGGCTCCAGCTCAGCCAGACCCAATACACTGAGCCTTTTATCATTTTTATTACAAAAAAAAAGTGACATTTCAAATTAAACCCCATTTTAATGGCTAACTCTTCCTCCCAAACCTAGAACTTTTTTAAAAGCCTGAGGGAAGCAGTCTGACTTGTAGAAGTTGTTGTTCTCAGCTCTTTCAATATAGAGATCCAAGTTTGACATGTAATATCAAACCCTGTTGATCTGAAATAAATTGATTAATAAAATAGTTGTCAAGAATGTTGCCAAACCTTCCTCATGTAGACTTCTGAGTGCCAGCTGCATTTGGTTCTCATTTTTAGGATTTCTCCATATTATAACAAGTTTAAGCCTTAAAAATGAGGGCTGACATCTTGAAGACCAATGTCATCATCTCTGGAAGCCTAGGCCAAAAGACAAGAGTTGCAAGATCAGGGTTGTGTAACAATAAATTTTCTTGTGTTTGAATAATAAAAATGCTGCAATTATTTTTAATTAACTTAAGAAAACAAATTTTCAAGGATGCTCTACTTTTTCTTTCCTAAATGAGAGGTTGAGTGGGCCAGCAGGATTTCACTTAATTGGCAACATTTTGCTTCTATGCTACTACAGGTCACTGTACTGGCTGGACCTTGTATTGTGTTTGGAGCCAATGGTGGGTGGATCTGCTAGATCAGGGGCTCTTGTGGTGGTGCTACCAGCACACCCACAGTCCTTCCCAGGGAGACTTGGTGGGAGGAGTGCTCTTGTATGTTTTTACACCATGTAGGCAGCGCAAAGACCCATGAGATGTGCTCTCAGTTTTGGTGTCTTGGACTCCAACTGCCTATTTTTGAAGAAATATTTGAGCCAGGGACAGAACCTCCTGGATGCCTGTGCTTTTTTATCTTCAAGACTTACACTGTAGCATAAATGGTTCTATCTCTTGATCAGACCACACAAGCTATGCCTTATGGTTTTGCGTGCAAAGTCAAACAGTGCAAGAGGAAATACCAATGGTGAAGTGCGTGACTAGTTTGAACAAAAAAACTCATTATTTGCCGATTATGTAGCTCTAGTTGTTTCTTGAGCTCTGGCCTTGGTTGAGCACGTTGTCTTCCAATTGTCTTTGGAAGCTGCATTTGGAAACACCACTAGTGCCTGTTATCACCCACAGAATTATGAATATTTTGCCAGTGCAGTCCCTTTTGCTGCAGAATTCTCAGAGGGGACTGGTACTACCATCTAGGTATATCAGCACTCTCTGCTGCTGGCACTGGAGAAAGTAGACTGTAGCAGGGCTGATCTGTGGGGCAGCCAGCTGGGAGCATCTCTCTGTGTCTCTTCTTCACCCACCAGTTCATACTTCTCCAAGAATCCATGAGCTGTTTGTCTGTGGGTTCAGGAGGGATCAGGTTGTGCTTATCCTTCCTACTGATTAGGTGCAGGTGAAACTCTAGGTATGATATTTAGCCTGTCTGAAATAGCAGCCTCAAGGGCTACAGTGGAGTTTGCAAATAAGTAGAGTATGTAGCTGTTTGTTGACTTAAAAACTCTTGAAAAAAGAGGGGTAAAATACCCCACCCTTGTAATTGTTTATTTCTTGGCACTTCTTTCAGTCTGAGTTGGACCAGTGCTGCTTCATTGATCCATGTGAAGATTGTTGAGCCATATAAAGACCCTGCTGTCATATGCCTGTCAGATATTCTGTCATGTGTTCCTACCCAACTAGTAAAATGTCATGCACAACACAGCCTTTCCTACACAGAATTGCCTTGGGCAAATGCACTCTACTAGTGCCTAACAGCCCATGGGATCTAATCTCTGCTCCCTTACCAACTGTTCATAACCTTTCTGTGCACTCCAAGGCTTTTCAGACTAATCCTTTTACATATAATCATAGCAAATAAGAATTTGGGAAGGGAGTACCAGCCAGGCTGGATCTGGGGACCCAAGTGTCTGCTGTGGCAAACATACATTTCAGTCACTTTTCCACATTATTTTCAGGAAGCAAAGTCCCTGTGATGAATGAACCACAGGGAAAGGTTTAATGTGTTGTTGCCTTTTTGCCAGGAAGAATGAACTTTTAGTTTAACTTGCGGTGGACTGTGCTTCCCGATGTTGGAAGACTGTCTATGTGCAACCCCTGAAAGTAACAGCAATGGAGTTTTATTATACCTGGCTCTCCTCCTTGGATGGCACTGTCCTGCATGCTGAGATCTGAAGAGAAGCTAGTAGAGGGTTACCTGACTCTCAGTAGTAGTGCATTAGTTTCTGAGTAACTGTGGATTTCTGCAGTCTGCCAATGTTGGTTGATACACCTGGAGAGCAGCATGCCTTTTCTGAGCTGCAGTGGGAGAGGCTCGTTCTGTGGATGTGATGATTTGGCATTTTCCATGGGATGGTCCACTTGGGGGCATGTTTGCCAAAAGTCCTGTGAGGTCCTGCAATAATTACTATTATGGAGATAATTTTAGAGTGAAACAGGTGCTGTGAGGTGACATCTGAGGTTGGGTGGAGTTGAGATGCCTGATTAATTGCTATAGTTAATTAAATCCACCTCTGAAAGTGGAGAGAGGTGGGGATGCTGGCTGAGGAGGCATGGGAGCGCAGCAAGCACAGCAATGCGAACTGTGCTCAGGTGAGCTCCAAAATGTTGAAGCTTGCTTGATGTTGGTGTGTCCTTCCAGAGGCAAATCTCTCTTCAAAACCTAATAGTTGTTGGGTCTGGATACATCATGGGATGACACTAAGCTTCATATCTTTTTGTACATGTGAATCCAACACAGTTTAGTAGTAGCTGTAGGAAAGCAAATTAAGTCAATGGGTGCCTGGTGGCTGTTATCTGCAGTAACCCCCTTTGTGGCACCACATTGCAAACCAAGATCACTGCTGTGAGCTGTGGGACTCTGCAGAGCTCAAAGCTGCAGACATTGAACTTCTGCTCTTATCTCCTGCAAGCAGTTCAGTCCTTTAGGTCAGGGCTGGGCTGGCCTGGCAGCAAAGGTGCCTATACATAAAGAGATCACATTTCTCATAATCTCTGACAAAATGATTACTTTCACCCTGTGATAATTCTCTAAAGTATTTTTGCAGATACACTTTAGAGAGATGCAAATTAGGTGATTTGTGTGTCTGCAACTAATGACCTTTGCACTGAAGTCATACCAGGAGCAGCACAGATACCGTTAGCTCTGTGGGTGAGCTGAATGCGGCTCTTCTGGTGGCAGGAGCCCCGGAGACCTGCTCTCTTCTCCCTCAGGCAAGGAAGAGCCACCTTGTGATTAAAGAAGGGCTGCAACCCAGGAGGTCAGCCTCTCAGTCCCATCTCTGACCCAGATTGCCTCTGTGGTCTTGGAATGACTGCTCGGAGGAGTGACCTGCTGGTGTGGTTGCTCCCAGACCTTTCAGTCCAAGCAAGCTGTGCCAGCCAAAAGCATTTGCTTGAGCAGTGTTGGTGGATGGACCCGGGGTGCTGGTGAAAGCAGCTCAGCTGACTGAGCTGGAGAGCAGGTGGGACACAACTCAAAGCAGGTTGAGGCACAGGTGGGTTTGGGAGGACTCAGGGTCACATTTTCAAATGTGGAGATGCCTGCTACTTTCTCTTCCTTCCCCTCAATAAACAAAAAAATCCCCCAAGAAGTTAGTTTTCTCAGTGAATTACACCTGGGATTAACCTGTGCTGTTGGCTTCACTTACCTTTGTGCAAGGCAAGCGGGAGCGGTGAGTCTGTTCCTAGGAGAAGGGGGTGAAGGATTGCTGCACTATGTGACATGTTCCAAGGGCAATGAAAGAGAGAGACTTTGCGTTATTCCTTGCATATGTAGCAACTCTGAGATTACCAGGAAGCTTGCCCCGGTTTCTCGGTACGCTGTAATCCCACAGAGGTGTTTGCGATAGCAGCTTTGATCATGCGGTACCTCTGACCTCTACAGACCAGAGTGCTGGAACAGATTCAGCCCAGGATGGCTCCACTGGTCGAGGGGAGAGGTCAGACAGCCTGGGGACAGAAGGAGGAAAAATGTTCACTGGGACAACTGGCGTCTGGACTGATATGCTTTCTTTAGTCTTGGAAAAGCTTCAGCAGGCTCAGCTTCTCTTGAGACAAACACTCCTTAGAAAAATAATTCAGCCACGGGAAAGTGCCCAGACATCACATTTTCAAAACAGAATGTTTCCATTTGCTTTCGTGCATTCACAAGGTTTTAGTCAGTCTGTCTGAAACTGTAACTGTGCTGTTACAGCAAGAGGCTCGGGACTCTCTATCTCACTGTATAATCCCCATGTTTGCTCTAGGTATATCTTAGGAAACAGCCAGAGGCTGGGGTCACTTTCATGAATTGCTTACTGCTCTAAATGACAGATGTGATAAATGAGGATATAACAGACATCAGAAAAGGGTGGAGCAGGATATTACAACTTGTGGATTCATGGTTTCTGAGTTTAGATGCACCTATATTTTATTGGGTCCTCTGTTTATACCAACATGGGAGGCCAGATTCTCTTTCTGTGTGAACGACGAGCTCAGCGCAGGGCCTGCTCTTTGATGTTTGTAGGCAGAGGGATTTCTCAGGAGCAGTTTCAATGAGGTGAGGGGCTGATGTGTGCTGACTAGAGCTTGGAAAGCTGTTCCAAGCATGAGAGAAGGTGTGGGAGATGGTGCAGAAATGCCTCTGTGATGAAGGAATGAAGGGGAATGCAAGGTCAGGGCTGCAGGACTCGCTGGGGGGTGGGTCGGGTCGCATGCAGGACCACGGGCAAATCCATTAACTGCTCTGTGCTTAAGCTTTACTGCTGTAAAGCAGGGCTGGTAATGCAATATACTTGGCTCCTGTGGTAACTCACAGTTGATAACAGAGATGTCCAGAGTAAACACAGCTAAGCCTGGGTATGCATTTGGGTTTGTGCTTTTCTTTGTTTTTGATGCTTTTGGAAATCCTGCCAAAGTCAAGGGGCTGTGAGAAACCAGGCTTTCTATCAGCATCCAGAAGCTGAAATCCCAGCAGAAGACCAGTTATTGTATTATTTTACTTCATTAAGTACCTCACTGAGGGGTTAAAGTAGTCTGTGAAAACACATTGTCGCAAGCAGTGGAGTGTCTTACAGCCTTTTGGGAAAAGGAAAGATATGCTGTTGGTATACTTCAAGATCCCGTTGTAGCGGCAGCCACGTAGATTGCACCCCCTTCACCCCAGCTCTCCTCTGGTGGTAGTACCTGGGCACTTCGGTTATTGCAGATAACTATTTGCTCCACAGAAGGAGAGTTTTCCAAGTAATGCAAGTTTAGAACTGGCTAGAAAGGAGCCTTGCATACAGCAGCTTGTACCTCTTCAGCCCAGGGCCTATATAGGTAAAAAAACTCAAGTACCGATTGAATAGGAATATAAGCTCTGTTACCCATGTAGCCATACAGAGAAAAATAACTTCGAACTCTTGCATCCATGAAAAAGGTATTTTTTGTACTGACTACTTCAGTGCTGCTGGGATGCGTATGGGTCAGGGCAGGCTAGGCTGTATGTTTTCCTTTCCTTGAGGTTCCTGTCCCAAAACAAACATTGCTTCAATTTACTATATTCATGGAGTTCTAAGCAATAAATGCAGGGAACTCATTTTCAGGACAATGGGAAGTTTAAACATGAGTTTAGGAGTTTGTAGGGTGAAAGATCCTGTCCTGTCAGATTCAACACTTGAAGGTATAAAATATGTCAGATAGTTAATCTTCTGTTGGGATTAGATAGTGTAATTAAGGTACAGTTTTGCTGAAAAACAGGTATTGAGAGAGGAGTAATGGCATTACTGAACACCATGTAGCAATGCATAAATGTCTTTTCTAGAACAACAGAAGAATAAACAGATATCCAAAATCTTTTCAAGTATTGCTAGAGATGATAAAACAATTTATGGCAAAATCTACCTTTTTTTTTTTTTTTTTTTTTTCCACTTTTAAATCCTTCCTAATTCAGTCCTTGCCTCTGTTTGCAACTTAGTGTTTGACAAATTGATTCTAAAGAATTTTCAGACGACAAGTTGCCCGTGAGGCCTCTGCTCTGTAACTGGCTGGTATTTGTTCATGATGTGCTTGACTGGCTGCTGAAGTCAGTCTGCACTCTTTTTCTTCCTGAGTGAATGGCTTAAACTCTTTGAGTACAGAGGAATAATAGAGCAATGCACACTTAAACTGCATCATTTGATAATTTATATTAAAGTCGTGAAATCTTCAGGTTTGAGACTGCTTTCAAAGACAGTGATCCCGGTAGTCCAAAAAGAGAATACTATGACTGGACTGGTAGCAGCAGACAGATTTCATTAATTTTCCCTTCCCCTTTCTCCAGGTCTTTGTATTATTTAACTTGATGAAAAAAAGTATTTGAGCTTCTGGCTCTTGTTCTTAGTGGGGTGCAAGGTGTCCAAGTGTAATAGCTGACCTTGCTGCTGGGTTCCTGTATGGATTTGGGTTGGTTGCTGTCTTCCTGCCTGTACCACTAAAGTAGTGCTGCCTGATCCCCTTCAGCTATAGAGTTGGTTCCCTCTTTCCAGGCTTATCTTGGAAAGAGGGGAGGGGACCAGAAACAGATTGAACTAACAGCAGAGTATGGGGACAATTGGAATGCTTATGCTTGAGCTTGGTCTCTGGCCTCCTTTAGCAATGTAGGTATAGCCTATGTGACTTATCCTTGATGTACAGCTAAGGAATTATTCTTTGCTGTCTTGGAGAAGTATAACTGAGAGGGCAGGAATATCATTATTTGGGAGTTGGTTTAAAAACAGACTCTTTTTGATAGGCAAAAGCAATTGGGTAAACCAGAAAACATTATGTATGGATTAAGGGTAGCCTTCAGGACACCCAATGTTACAGTGTTTCCCCAAAGTAGAAGTTGGATGTGGATAAAAGGGAAGGAAAGCACAACTTCCGGGGTAGTGAAAACCTCGCAGTGGCTCAAGGAGAAAAGATATGTAGGATCTCTTAGCCTGTAGGTCACCCTTGCGTTGTCATGAGTAGCAGACTAATGCGTGTGAAGAATATGCTTATTTATATCTGTGGTTTTACCAGAGGGGGTTGTCAGATTATACTTGATAAAGCTTGAAAATGTTTTTGCATTTATGGCACTCTTGATTTGCTGAAAGGAACAACCAAGCAAATAACTGCTGACTGATTTTGGCGCCTTGTGTAAAAATATGTCTAAGTGCGTGATTTCAGCAGACTTCTTTACTGCTGCAAGTGAGATCAACATCAGTATTGTAAACTTTTGGGGCGAGGGAGAAACTTTGCTCAGGAGTAAGAGGAAGGAGGAAAATGATCATTTAAGTGTATTTTAAAGGGACATAACTGTATCTGCATGTAGTTTGTCTTGCCTTTGTGTTGATACAGGTCTGTTTCTTTGTTTATCTTTGTTCTTAGGAGGAACAAGGCAGTGATTCATCACCGATATGCAGAAACACCTCACTTTGCATTTGTGTGGTATTGTCTGTCCAAGTGGCTCAAGTGCCTTTAGAGACTTTAAGGGCTGTGTCTTCAGCTGGTGTAGCAGTTATGCTGACACGGTCTGAAAATCTGATCCTGTCTCAATTCCATTTTTGTCTGTGTATCATAATTTGACATATTGTAATATTACAGATGCAAAACAGCCCCCCCACCCCCCAAACCAAACAACAAAATTTGCTTATGGATGACTTCTCTAACGTTGGATTTAGAGCTATGGAAGCACCTGTTTTCCTGTTCTGTAGGTTCCCTGTTCCTATAGTTGTACATATCTGTACTGAAATGCACTGTTTAAGTGAGTCCAGATTAGGAATGAATGTGAACAATTCTGTACAACAGCCCTGCATTTACTGATATTTACTATCTGTCAGTCCTAGGGGGGGGTCATGCATTTTATGATGGTTTATCCTGTAGGTAATAATTGTACGTCAGTGAAAGTTTCAGTGCTGGATGTGCGTTTGGGTGCAGAGAACTGCTCAGAACTCCCTTCCGTGGTTGCTTTCTGTACCAGGCTAATTACACCTTGATTGGGAAATGCGTGCTACTGATAGTTACACTGTTACGACTTTCTAATGTCAAAGTGTCGCATTGGATCAAGGGCTGCAGAAACTGTACTCCTCTGCAAGTAGCTATATTGATCTTGTCACCTCTGCAAAGAATTTACATGCATATCTATATAAAGTATATATGTGTAAAATTTTATATTTGTGTGTTTCTGTATAATTGTTTTCAATCAAATCATGTTGACAAGTGTTGATTCAAATAATAACCTGATTTTTTTATTAGCTGAACCTCTATCAGGTTTATTGGCCTTCTTGTTTGTTTTCACTCAGCCCGTGTTACTCTGAATATTCCACACTTTCATCAGTTGCCCTGCTTGAATATTTGTCTCTTTGTATACTTATTCTTGTCTTTGGGATCTTTTGGAACCAGTCTGATGTTCCAATCTTTAAAAAATAGTAACAAAAGAACACTAGTAAGATGCATATTTTTCAGGTAGCCATCTCTAGTATTGTTCGTTACAAGTTATCTGGATCTACTCACTAGCAAACATTGCTTAATGCTTTTTGAAGCTAAATATTAATTTCTGCTAATAGAAAAAAGGAAGTATTAATTACTAATAGAAAGTATTTAATCTGTGTAGTCTATGTACATAAGAACAAACTGTAAGAACGTTATACGTTGGTTACCACAGGGAGATAGTAAAAGAGTAACACTGCAGAAACAGCTTTATGGTTTCCTAATCAGCTCCTAATAAAGAACCTCAAACTTTCCTTCACACCTTTTACATCTAGCTCTTTCTTCTCACTCAGCATTATCCTGGTCTTTAGAAGCAAAACTTTATTAGTGCTCCTGGCTGTGGAGCTGCCTGCAGCAATCCTGAATGAGTTTGGGTCAAAACCAGTCCTTCTGGTAACTGCCCGTATGCAGTTTGGCACCTAGTTCTTTTTGAACTCTCAAAACCGTAATAGATAAGATACAGAGATTCCTTATGTAGAGGTTCTCATGTGTAAGTGTTATATTAAAAATTATCCATAATTTTCAGAAATGTCTCATTACAGATCGTGGGGGCTTCCAGCAAACTGGAGTCATGCGTAATGCAGTTTTTATTTCTGCACATTAAACAAGCATTCAAGGATTAAATCATCCTGCTCCCTGGTGTGATTTGGTGGTCTAAAACAAACATGGACTAATATTCCTCCACCTGGGATTTTACATTTCCCTGAAGTCTTATATAAGCTGTGTAGTACAACGGGATGCTGTGTCACTTATTCCAAAGGTATCATCACCAGTGGAGATTTGCCAGGTGACTTCATCCTCCCACTCAGTTTTGCCTCTGTCTCACGGTTGTGTTTCAGGGAGGGAGCATACCAGCCTGTTGTCCTTGTGCACCTCACTGAATTTTCTTTCCATGTTTCCTGCTGTGGAGTCCTTGAGGATTACTTATCCTTTTAGGAAAGCTGGAAGACCTCCTTTCATAGCCACTTAATTCCTTCCATAAAGATACCTTTTTTCTCTGGACAGTTGATCTTTCTTTTCTGTTCCCCCTAAGAAGGATTTTACTTTGCTAAATATTGGATATTTCTAGCTGGTTAGAAATGCCTCCTGATTCTTTTTCCTTGTGGTCACAAATCTGTTTCTTGTATCTCCAGTTCTTGTACCATCTGTCCTTCCCCCTGCAGCATGTGTGGCTGTAATTTGGGTAACTTATTGTCCAAGAAGTCTTTGTTTTCTCAGATGCTGTGCATTAATGACGTTTGAGTTTTAGACTGTGTGTATCCTTCCTTTTAATAGATCATAATGTAGTATATTTGGACCACTCTGACTGGAAAACCTGAGCACAGCCAACACGCTACCAGAGACTCTTCCCTGCTCATCTTCTGTTTTCCTACAGGAAACAGCCTCTCCTGCCCAGACTGTCCCCCCAAACTTGTGGTTAACTGCAGCCCCTTCCCCAGAAACATAAATAAGCTTTATTTCAAAGATACAATGACATCATTTTGCAGAAGTGCTGGGTGAAGCATACGTTCATTTCCCTCGGCACCACTTCTTGATTCATTTTTGTTCATTAATGCATACAACTAATGTGAAGAGGCAATTCAGTCTCAGCCATTGTTCTACTGAGGATGAAATACTGATAGGTACTTCATTTAATAAAATAATAATCCTGTGCAGCTGTACACTGTTTCTCCCACAAGGATCTCGAGGTACCTGAAAGAGTATTAAATAATTAAGCCTGACAATATCACTGTATTTCATTAGTTCCATTTCACAGGTGGATTAGCAGAGGTTAAGTGACTTGACCAAGGTCAGGATCAGACCTTATTCCCGCATGGGAAGCCTATTCGGGGGATTGTTTGTACATGGGTGGATCAGCTGGTCCTGTGTCAGCTTTCTGTGACAACCTGGGGTCTGTGCACAGAGGCAGAGCCAAATCCTGTGGCAGAACAGGGAAGAAACTGGGGAATCCTGTCTCTGTTTTCTTAATTTGATTCCAAATGTCCAAGCCTAGGATAATCCATAGTAAATGTGGTGACAGGACTGAAGGGTTTGATTTGCTGGAGCCATGGAAATGTATAACCTGGTCCCCAAGAGACCTGTAAACGTTTGTTTCATATCCACTGACATCTCCTGTCCAGTTGGCTCAGCGAGTCATAATTTCGTAAAATTATTTTGCACCATCTGTATTGAAAACGGCAACCTGGCCGATTACAATGGATTTTAAGTTTATTCTGTGAGTGAGTTTAAAAATGGAAAGAATCTAACAGTGAGCCAGGGGGAGGAAATACTGTATCTTTCCCAAGGAAAGCCAGGGTTTGATCCTGAAGGCAGCTGAAACCTTCCAAATTAGTTGGGTGCTGAGCGTTCAGCACCTTTTCAGAGATGCTCAGGACTTTGCAGAGTCAAAGCTGTGAGCTATAAGGTTAAGCATGAACATTAATGAAATGTTATCTCTCTACCAGATGGAACTAAGTGACAAGTACTCTGGCTGTCAAGCGCAGAAAATTGTGAATCTGTCGCACATCCCCTGACAACAGCAATGCAATCTTCTTAAAACTGACTTACGCAGTAGGAGTTGCACTGTGGTGGGGTATCTCGTTTACGTGGTCAGAAAGCTGACCTTTAGTGGGAACTCTTCACCCCTAATTTTTGTTGTTTTGGTTTTTTTTGATAGGATGCATCTAAGCTAACTGCTCAGCTACCACCTTGTAAATAACCCACTTAAGAGGATGTTTTTTCAATGCTAAAATAGCTACAAGCGAAGGCTCAACTTGTATAAAAATCACATGTATACTTGAAATCTTTACAACTGATGATTCCAGATAAGAGTAGATACTCCATTCTGATCAGCCTTCGGCTGAAAGGTGTAACCACTATGAGCCTTTTGCTGTCAATGAAACATCTTCCCTGTCTACCAGGATACGACACAAACATTATAGAGTGCAGCAGAACTTTCCGAGAGCCTGAAGGGATTGCCTCATATTTTACAGACTTAACTAACTGCTGATAAATGAACAACAGCACTTTTTTTTTTTATATGTGCATACTCTGCATGAATGATCATGTAGTATTATTGTCTCATCCACAACTGAAATACCTTCTTTATAGAAGGGGAATGCAGAACGTAAGGGGAATGTGTAGGAGAACACTTACATATTTGAGGTGGGAATTGAGATGGAAAGTAGAGTTAGGAAAATGAAACAAGCTTTCAAAGTGATCTTGTAATCTGACTGCATCTCTTTGGTCTAACCTTGTAGCTGCAAGCTGATAGCAAATCAGATGAAACTGTTCAGAGGAAACTGAAGTTCCTCTGGAAGTTTGGCTTCTTGTGGTATTCAGAACAAACTTACCTTTGCCATATAATTGACCTGCTGCTTCAGTTCTCACCTGCTCTTGGAAAATGCCCTTGTCTGTTCCTTCAAAGAAGGGCTCATTTTGTCATAAAGTTTAGATGAATGGTTGGAGCTGAATTTATTTTGTATAAAATATTCATTATGAACAAACTGTGAACTTGTGAATATGCATGATTCCCCTTTAATCTGCTTTTAGAGAAACATTTCCTTTCAAAAAAAAAAAAAAAGAAAGGCAAAAATGGGTCTGCTTAAACTGACCAACAAGTACAAGGTTTAAGCATCAGTTGCTGAACAATCTGCACACAAGTTGCCTACAGGCATGATTATTTTTCACGTAAAGAGTTTGCCAAGTGACTGATGAAAACCACAAAAGTGACTGTGGACAACTCGCAATGGACTGAACTTGCTCAGTAAGTTATGGGTTTCACTCTAACAACAAAACAGTCTCCAACTAGTGGATATTACATGGTTAAGAGAAGAGAAAAGTCTCAAAGAGGATTGAAAAGCTTGAGGATATACCAGGAACCTCCTACCATACCTGAAGCATGGTTGTTAATTTCCTTTCCTTACAGCAGATGGGGAAGTGGTCATCCTGTTAACACTTGGACAAACACATTTAGGTGGTGGCAGAGGTCAGATATATCAGGTGGTTGCTGGGACATTTTCAGAGATTGCTACAGTTTAAAATAGTGACAGCCTGTGGGATTCCCCTGCTGTTGTCCAGAGTGTCCGTGAGGTTGTATGGAAGTGTTGTGCTGAATACCCTCTTGTTATCCCCTCATCTGGGCAACACTTCATGCTATATGCTGCTTTTGGGTGGCTGATCCTCTGTCCTAGTGGTAGATTTCCTTAGAATATTTTAGTGGGAAGTGGCTGCGGGGAAGGGGAAAACCCACCAAATTTATTATCTCACAAAATGTTTCTAGGATCCATGGAGGAGGCAAAAGATGCCATATTTGCACAACCAAACTTAACTTGACATATGTACAACCCTTTCATACCAGTCAGGAATGGAGTTGAGGGGGAAATATTGGGAAAATTGTCCCAAGGTCAGCTCACAACAGTGTTTAGCCAGGGTTGTTCCAGGTAGTGGTTATAACAAGGATGGCTTTCCAGGGACTTGGTTAAGACAAAATTGTGTGTTGGAGCTTTTTAGAAGGTTAAACATCTGTCTGAGGTGCAAATCCTTGCAGATATTGACCTTTGAGTTACTACAATATTTTGAGGTCCACAGATAGTAGGTATGTAGATATTATAGTGGTTCTCTAGATGCTGACCTGCTGGAAAAGGTTTCTCACTTCTTTATGTAGTTTCAGTTGAGGCGGTGAATAAGAGTGAAATATTCTGCTTATGCAATTGCTCTTGGTAATAAAACCTATGGCTCAAATGTATGCATTTACATTAATGAAAGAAGGTTGTGCTGCAAGTAGTGGCAGCTCTGCATTGGTCATAACTCACCACAGTCCCAGTTCAGCAAGTTTTAATTGGTGAGACTTCAGCTTTCTCACAGGCAACATCCAAGCCATCTCATTAATTTCAGTAGATGTTTATGCTGTCAGGAGATACTGAGCTCTCAAGGAGGTACAACCCTGAACAAAACAGTCTTCTGAATGTATAGCTTGCAGCTTAGGTAAGCACAAGGTAAGAGATAAGAGCTCTGATGTGATAGGCCCAGAGACATGTGAGAACAAAGTTTTGTTTTCCTTTTCCACAGCAAATGCGTAATTAAAAAAAGACAACCAAATCAGCTGACAAAGTCTGTGACTGGGGGCAGCATGGGTCAAGTCAATTATGTGGGAAATCAAAACTTTCCTTTGACTTCTGAGTGCTGGGCAGCCCTATCCCATTTCTGAAAGGCTCTGAAAGCTTTCTGGGACGAAATACTTCACAGGTAGGGAGGAAAAAAAGATCACAGGAATGGGTCTCTATCCTACTAGCCAGATTGTGTGCCTCTTGTCCCCACTACACCCATGTACTTTTGCCTTAAACTTCTGTGTCATGCTTGTGATGAAGTGGGTGTCAGAGCTGAGGCAGGCAGGGATGTGCTGAAAAGCACATGTGTGCTTGTGTTTGTGAAGTAGATTTTCAAGGGACAGAAATCTCAATTTATATAGTGAGAAGAGAGGACACCCTGACCACACTGTAACAAGGGGAGGAGGTTAGAGGTAGGGAAGAGTTCTACTTCCCGAGTTCATCCACTCTCTTCTTCGGAGCATGTCCAGGAGCCTTGCATTCGAAAGCTATCCAAAAGCAGAAGCTGTCAAAGACTGCTGAAGCTTCACGTTACTGGGTTTTTGAGACAGCTCCTGTTGCTCAGTTTTGAAATGCAGCCAGTGCTGGGGTAGGTCGTGCAGTTGCAACATGCACATCATTTTTGAGCAGAATATCAACTACATGCTAGAGAAATCCAGGCAGAGTGGAAGCTGGCTTGGGCATCCGTGCTTGCATCTCTGGGCTCATGAAAGTGAAAAATGAAATATTTGACTATCGCAAACAGCTCCAACAAAGTGATCTTCAAAAATGTGTTGCAGGAGCGCTGCTTCGCTGCTGGCTGTGGGGAAAGGAGAGTGCACTTCTGGAAGCACCCCATCCTTTCCTTCCTCCCCCACTTGCATATTGACCCAGCTTAGCTCTCTCTGGCAGGGTCAGGAAGCACATCAGTTCAGAAAGGCTACCTGCCAACTTTCATTTTTCATAGTTTAGTCATTCATGGTTTTCTGTGGAAGAAACGCCCTGTTTGGTTAGGAGGTAAACTTATTTTGGCAGGGAGGTAAATTCACAATTCTCACTGTCAAATTATGGCTAAAAAGAAAGAGAAACCATTTTTGCCTTCCAAGAATTAAACTCGTTAATGTATGTAGCATTACATTTTAGCAAAGTAATCACAGCTGAGCATCCAAAATGTTGTCTTGAATGCTTGAAAAATTTACTGAAAGTAGAAACGGAAAGGGCTCTGCTATGTCCTTTATAAGAAAAGCTGCTAGTAATTCTCATATTGGGTCAGCAATACAAGACGTCAACGTTTTTTATTTATGTATAATAGATACTCTCACACACATACATATTCATGTATAGGGGGAAAAATGTCTCACGATGAAAACTTTCAGTACTTTTCCATATTTCAAGCCATACTGCTGCCTCAAATTGAGCATTTATGATATTCACTATAGCAGGTTTAGGCTTCCAAAGGGCACATGTAAATGTGATGTGGTGATTCTATGATATAAAGATATACAGAAGTAATGTCTAGCTTTTTTTTTTTTTTTAATTAAAAAAAAAAAAAAGGAAGGGAATGGGTCAGAAAGCCCAGCTTCTGTTTCTTATGCTGTTTTTGGAATCCCTATGTGAACCTTCAAGTTCTTACATTAAAAAGAGGTCTTAGCTTTTGAGCCCCTTAGTTTTCAGAAACAAGGCACTGAATATTGTGTGGGTACTTTTCTTGGGTTTAAATAGAAATGTGTAATAAGCCATACATACAAATTGGCATATGTGAAGTTTTGTGAGGGCTGATTTCCAAGGGGGTTTTCAGATATCAAATTGTTGGGGCAATAATCTCATTGACTGGTATTTTTGGACCTGAGAGGATCTGCCTAAAAACTGCTTTTGAGCAGTTATTTTGGTGGGGGTATGTGAGAACTTCTTACGTTGCATGTATGTATGCGTGTGTATATGTGTGCAAATTATTTATCAGGGAAGTTGAAATGGATGCTTCATTCTTGTTTAGTGTAATTAAGCCCCTAATATTAATATATAATCAAACATATTGCTTGGGGGTTGACTCTTCTGATTCTCAGCCTCAGCCTGAAGATATTGTCTCTTTCTTTCCTCCTTTTTTCTCATTAGTAGCTTAGATAGGCATGAAAAATCTTTTGAGCTTAAATAAGAGATCTTTGTTGTTGTTGTTCTTGTATAGTTCAAAAGCAGTTAATTTTTAAGACCTCAAACTTGGCACGGGGCCGCTCTCAGCTGGCAAATACACCCTTGCTGTTTTTGCTGTGTGTGATTTTTAGTTCATCTGGAAGCTGCTGCCAAGCAACTTCAGTCTAATTCTCCTGCCCCTTGCCTCTTCCTAGTGCTCTCCAAGTGCTCTCATGTGCTTCCACCCAGTTAATGAACCACCTGTAAAATGAAGTCCTTGATGTCTCTGCTGAATCCCCAGGCTGTAATGGCAACTGTGGCGGCTGGTGGCTTGCACAGTGATGACCGAGCCAGCTGGGCTGGCAGCACTGGCACTCGCCTGCAGTCCACCCTAAGAAATCAACCTACGGATAGTGAAATTATAGGCACTGCAAAGCTAGTCCATCTTGGAGCCATGTTCCCCTGGTGTAAGGTGATCTACCTCTTCAGCATTCCCCTCTGATGTCTGGTACAGGCAATTGCATCACTACAACCACATCATTTTGTCTGGCATTCAGTCTGCAGCTTGGGAGAAGATTATTGTAGCTTCAAGTGTGTGAAAGTGGGAGATGGCATGTTTTGGGAGAGTCAGGTGGGAGTTTTTCACTGGGAAGGTTAGATGAGATGGTAATTGGGAGAGAGTCTTCAGGCTAGTTAACACAGGAAAATTTCTGTGGATTTTCTTGTCTGTTTTAGAGCAGTTTAGGAAATGAAGGCAAATACCATATCAAATTTAAAAGCTAAGGGTGGGAATGAGCTATCCAGAGGTAGAGAGTAAATACAACAGTCTGGTTTGGACAGTGTGATTAAGCAGTTATTCTTCCTGAAACCCTGAAACTCCTCTTTTAAAGCAAAGATTTTTTTTTTTAAATTATTATTATTAGATCTTGTAAAATGCTATAAACTCTCTTTGCTGGAAATTCTATAAATTAAACTTCTACAGAAAATGTAAAAGAAGCTTGCAAATCTTTTATCTTTTCCCCTTGTCTGTGCCCTTTTTTATCAATAACAAGGGAAAATCTGTCTGGGAAAAGATGCAGAGAAATACTAAGCAATTTTTATTCCATCTGTAAAAGGAAATAATATTTTTCAGAAAAACTTCAAATGGCATATTCCTGTCCTGTATCATCACACTTATTATGTGTGAAGTTACAATAGTATTTTGGACATATAGTCAAATAATGTAGAGCAACACAAATGCATTGCTTGGTTCCACCAAAAGGAGTTTGGTGAGCAATTGCTTCATCGCTGCATGTGAATTGCTAATGCTTCCCTCTCCAGAACTGCGTATTGTCTGTGCATGGTCCACCCACGCTTCCTGGCATGCTTGGCAATGCTTACAGCAAAGGTAACTGGAGGGCTGAAGTCCTTGTGAGATGGAAATAGGTGAGAGAGACAATATTCAGGAAGGATGGAAAACTAGCCATTGAGTAATAATGTACGTTTTTTAAAATAGTAAAGATCTTGGGAGAGTGGAGTTGGATGTTAATATTATTTTTGATCCTTCAGAGCTCTAAAAGCCCTAAGCAGGCCAGAGGAGTATGGAAATAGAGGCACTTTCATGTTACTTACATTGCGTGTTTCTCACAAACACAGAAGGGTGAGTTTGTACTGAACGGGTGGTAGATGGAATTAAGCAGACAGCACTGGCAGCGTAGCCATAACTTGCTGAGTGTGACAAAGCTGAAATTGGCAATTGCAAATTAAGCACACCAAGGTTTTTGATATGGTTTTGTTTAAGATAACAAGGGAGACATCTGCAGAAACTGATGTGAATTGTCTAGATTCCCAGACATTTTTTTGCATCAGTAGAAGTTTGGGAGTGTGTCTGTCTGCACATGCGATCTTTGGTATGAGTGTCCGGCACAACGTGATCCTCAGAAGCCGTCTTCACTCCATCTGCACTAGGGTCTTTGCTGACGTCATTAATTAGTAGAAATTATTTTTTTTTTCAGTTTTAACAGGAGGATATGGAAAGGATGGAGTTTAGTCTTGCGGTGTGTAAGTCCTGAAGACTGACTGCAAGCTACTCAGTCCCTTCCCTGCACCCAGGATGGAAGGTTATGAAAATGATGTGGGTTGCTGTATTGCTGAAGCTTGGTTGATACTTGTATCTGTAATCATCTTCTCATTGGACTTGTGTTCAGCGGTTCCTTTGCTTCCCTAGCTCTTGGCACAGGTGATAATGAGCTGGTTGCAGCTTAGTGCCGAGCAGGTGATAACAATGAGGATTGTTCAGGAAGAATGGGTGGGACTTTCTGCCTGCCTCAGCTTGTATGATATACGGCCTCTACTATTTTATGACCTCAAGGCTTTCTCTCCTCCCTGGAGGAGAGGAATCGAGCCATTCAAAATCAGCTGCGTAGTCCGGTACTTGCTTTTAGACAATTGCGTATTTGTGGATCTTGAGCTTTCTTCAAAAGAAAATGCAGATATAAAGTAAAAATGGAGGCAAAGAAGTTTGTAGCAGATCCATACATATACTAAGGGGTTTTTTTAAGATAATTTGTATCCATTTCTTCTCATCTGCTGGTGGCAAAACAAAATCTTGATCAAAAGCTACTGGAGGAAAAGTAATTAGAAAGAGTGAAGCACTTGGAGATCAGAAAATGGGCAGGATGGGGGGGGGGAGGGATGAATGGGAACATGCAAACAAAAAAAATTCTCTGCATCTCCTTTTCTTGGGACATTTCTGATCTACACTAAATATCATATGGTCTGAGTAAGTTTGAATTTTCACTTAGGGTTGTTGAATGTGGCAATGTGGCCTGCATGTTCAACAGGGCAGATTTATGAACTTAACCCGTGCAGGTGGTTAGACCTGTGTGCTGTTAGCTATAAAGAAGCCAGTAACCTTAGTACAGATCCCTTTGCACCTGTTCAGTAAGAGGTCATGATGTGATAAACCCCACAAAACTCCTGATCCTTGAAGGACTTGTAGCTCTCTAGGAAAAATGCAGAACAACTGCTGCCTTAAAGACTGTGGTGAAGCTTCCAGTATGAAAATTCAGGCAGATGCATTTAAAATGTATTAGGCTGATGGCCTGAGCTTTAGGATTAGTGATGCTTTTTGTGTGTGTGTGTGTAATTGCACAAGGTGCTTTATTCATTTGCTGGTATTTATGGGGCTTCTACTTTTCCTGTATGTATATTGCACTGCCGTAATTCTTTAAAACAAACAAACAATTATAATTTTTCTGGTCTTATCTTTTACAGTGAATCTCCTCCTAGGGGATCAGAAACACATCTTTTCTTTTCACTGTTAAAAAGAATGTGTCTTTCCACTTTAATGCAACATAGCTAAGCTGATAAAACTCATGAGGCTTTAGTATTTGGAAGCATGTTATATACATGAAATCCTGCAAAATTCCAATCAAGTTCGTAAGTATTTTTTCCCACATTGTACAGATGAAGAAACACAGTCAAAGTAGTTAAGTTACTTGCCAAACCACACAGCGAGGTAAAGACAGAGGTATGATTGGACTTTGTGGTTCCCAATCCATGTTCAGACTAGTAAAGTATATTGAATCGCTGGGTCCTTTTTATAATGTAATATCCAAAAACTCTCTTTGATTTCTTCATGTAGAGTGAAAATGTCATTGACAGAAAGACCATTTGATTTTTCTCAGCCTTGAGAGGAATGTGAATTTTCTTAGAACTGAATTTTTCATCAGAAAATTGTATGCTGACTTTTATACGTCACAAATGCCATATGGACTCCTAAATATGGAGAGAGAATAATTATAAGCCCCTTTGTACTGACTCACTGCTCTGATTTTTTTAACTACATTTTAAGGATTCAAAAGCTGATTGCTAACATGGTGTATTGCTTCTGTTGTTAGATAATCTTAGCTTTTTAACTGAATACAGCCGTGCAGTGCCTTATGATTAATTACATGTACAACAGGTGTTGATCTTGTTGGACTGAGATTATGAAGTTCTCTGCTATCCAGGTGGTCTGTTTTAATATAAAAAGACCAGTAGCATAATGAGCAAGAAATTGAACT
>NW_010122600.1:0-10662 GCF_000699245.1 Pterocles gutturalis | reverse complement strand
CAGACTGCTCCTGGCTGTGTCACTGGTGCACATGTGAAACAGTAGCAAGGGAAAATAGTCAGTGGGCTGTACCCGTAATGTGACCCCCCCCCCCATAAGCAGCACACCTCTCTAGAGAGCGGATCAGGTCAGCAAATGGGTGCCTCCATAGCTCTCAGAAGAGAGTCTCCTACTACTATCACGCGTTGCCTTTTCTTAGATGCGCTGGTTGTTATCCGAGGAGCAGACTGGGCTGCTTTACTCTTCTCCAGTGTCTCTCCTGAAGTGAGGGGTCTTTCCTCTGCAGTCTGCAGAGTGGTGAAGCAGTTCTGCAAAGGCACCACAGACTTCGGGTGAAGCCTCTAAGCCTCTCCCTCCTGCTGGTCCTTGCCATTGGAAGCTTCCATTCTTCTGC
Source organism: Pterocles gutturalis (assembly GCF_000699245.1). Lineage (NCBI taxonomy): Eukaryota > Metazoa > Chordata > Aves > Pterocliformes > Pteroclidae > Pterocles > Pterocles gutturalis. Next base: position 10,268 of record NW_010122600.1, on the reverse strand, counting down.
ATTATTGGCCCCCCTGCCTTTTGTATGTGCCAGTGGGGGAGTTTCTGGCTGTTTGGCTGTGGATCCAGTGCAGACCGGGCATGGAACCAGCTATCTGATGGTATCTGTCAGGCTGCTCTGATGCTTCTCATGGCCTCTTGCAGCTCAGTCACCAGCCGCAGGGACTCCTCCACCTGGGCACACATTTGCAGGCAGGTCCCCCGCCTGTCCCTGCCCCAGGAAAGGTCTGGCATTTCCTGCAGTCCCAGGTCTGCACTGCAGCCTCTCCCCTCAGCAGCTCCATCTGGGTGGAGGAGGCATCAGATGTTGCAGTCCCCCCAGCCGGAGCTGGAGCCTTCGCTCTCAGACAGGTGCCACCGTTCTGCCCTGAGGGCCAGGCAGAATGAGTGCCCTTTGCCCATGCAGATGGTCATGGAACGGTGCCCGGTTGCTGGGTTCTGTGTACTTACAGTCTCCCACTTGGCCAGGGGAATGTGCCTCCTTCAAAGAGGTGCCATTGCCTGTGCCCACCCCTGCAAGCTGCTGCACCTCGCCCTGTTTGCCGCTCCTGTTGACAGCACTCCTGGTCACTTTTGCTGCACAGGGCTGCCTGTGGTGGGAGTAGGGGGTGGCCACTCTTACTCCTGGCTCTGCACATACCACCTCAGCCGCGCTTGTGGGAGCTGCTGGTTCCTTGCGGATCTCTGCACCTGCCTGGCTCAGGAAACCCCCCTGTATGCTGTGATACCCTGCTCCATTGCGGGACATGCCTGCACCAGAGCTGATTGCCTCTGTGAGCTGAACCATGCTGTGGGTTAGTCAGGGAAGGAGGTGCATTTGACACCATCGTTTGTAATAAATCCTAAAAAAAAAAAAAAGCCTCTCCTGCTGGAGACCTTTATGGCAACAGGAGACCTGTTTACCTGGGATACAGAGAAGGCTGAGGTACTCAACGACTTTTTTTCCTCAGCCTTCACCAGCAAGTGCTCAAGCCACACCGCCCAAGTTGCAGAAAGCAAAGACAGGGACTGGAAGAATGACAAACTGCCCACTGTAGGAGAAGATCAGGTGCGAGACCATCTGAGGAACCTGAAGGTGCACAAGTCCATGGGACCTGATGACATGCATCTGCAGGTCCTGAGGGAACTGGCAGATGAAGTTGCCAAGCTATTAACCATCACATTTGAGAAGTCGTGGCTGACCAGTGAAGTTCCCACAGACTGGAAAAGGGGAAACATAACCCCCATCATTCAAAAGGGAAAAAAGGAAGACCTGGGGAGCTACAGGCCAGTCAGTCTCACCCTTGTGCTTGGCAAGATCATGGAGCAGAGCCTCCTCGGAACTCTGCTAAGGCACATGGAAAACAAGGAGGTGAGTGGTGACAGCCAGCATGGCTTCACCAAGGGCAAATTGTGCCTGACAAGTCTAGTGGCCTTCTACAACAGGGTTACAGCATTGGTGGATAAGGGAAGAGCAACTGACGTCATCTACCTGGACTTCTGTAAAGAGTTTGACACTGTCCCATGCGACACCCTTGTCTCTAAATTGGAGAGACATGGATTTGAGGGATGGACCACTCAATGGATAAGGAATTGTCTGGATGTTCCCACTCAAAGAGTTGTGGTCAACATCTTGATGTCCAAGTGGACACCAGTGATGACTGGCATTCCACAGGGATTGGTACTGGGACTGGTGTTGTTTAACGTCTTTGTTGGTGGCAGGGACAGTGGGACGGGGTGCACCCTCACATCCAGGGAGACCTTATAGCAGCCTTCCAGTACTTAAAGGGGGCCTACAGGAGAGATGGGGAGGCACTCTTGATCAGGGAGTGTAGTGATAGGACGAGGAGTAACTGTTTTAAGCTCAAAGAGGGCAGATTTACATTAGATATTAAGACATTCTTTACTGAGAGGGTGGCGGGGCACTGCAACAGTTTGCCCAGAGAAGTTGTGGATGCCCCATCCCTGGAGGTGTTCAAGGCCAGGCTGGATGAGGCTTTGAGCAACCTGGTCTAGTGGAGGATGTCCCTGCCCATGGTAGGGAGTCGGAACTTAATGATCTTTAAGGTCCCTTTCAACCCAAACCATTCTATGATTCTGTGAGTTGCACAGGAGAGGAGCTGTTCAGTCCTTCTGTATCCATAAGGCCCTCCACAGCTCCATCTGTAAGAGTAAAGAATAAGTGCATCATATTATGTGTCCTCTTTACTCCAGTGTAATTTGTGGGGCCTTTCCAGACAGGCAGGCTTACCTTCTCCTCAGACTGCCTTATGAGAACAATCAGCATTATGATGATGTCACAGTCCCCCACCTTTGGAGGGACTTCTCACGACTAAGAAGAGGAGCCATAGAGACCAAGATAGTCTGGAGCTGTAGTGATATTTCCACTATGAAAGTAACTTTGCTTGTCTTTTTATCTCTCCTAACTTCTGCAGAGACTACCAGAGAATTTATTTCACCTGATGGTATGTTCTAATCAAAACTTTATTCTGATAAAAATTATTACAGAGTTTACGTTCTGCTAGATACAAAATAAAAGGCAGGAGGTATTTTTTCTTTCATCATTTTTTTGTTAAATGAAGTTTTTCCTCAGAGAGCTTAATAAGGTCATTCACTTGCATTGTGGTAGCACTGTTGTTTGGAAAACATATTCTACAGTTTAACTTGTTCTGCCTGTGTGCAGGTGCAAAAGTGCGTAGGAGACAAAAGCTCGTAGAAGTTGTCCAGCATCTCCAGCAACCACCCAGCATCTAGCCACAACATAACCTTTACAGCTCGTAACACCAGAAAGAAGAGCACGTGCTCACAGTTCTCTGAACCAAGCAAAGAGCTGAACTGAGAATTACACAAGGTTTTCCCCTGAGCTTTCTAATGGTGCAGGGACAGTCAGTCCTGCAAATACACAACAGAGTTCAGTCACCAGGAACTGCAAAACAGTAACACTGAAACACTCTCAACTGTTTGGCTGGCTGGCTCTGACTCAGATTCACAGTTTCACAACAGGAAAGGAAAAAAAAACCATTCCACAAGGTAAAAAAAGGACTGTTGGTTTCCTGACCATTGCAGCCGTTATCTTACACTCCAGACCCAAGACTGGAATATTGTTTTCTTAGCATATATAATTTTTTGTCCTGACTGAGAAATATTTGGATTGTCATGCTGTACTGCAAAGGCTTCAGATTAGGGAGCAGTGGGAGCCTGAAGCAGGAAACAGTTCCTGAAGGTCAGTGTGTATGCATAGTTGTTGGAAACAGGCCTTATTTAGAAATACAGTATCACATGACTACTGACATCTTAATTAAATAATAACAGCATTTTAAAAAAGTGAATAGTATTGCTCTGTAATTTATTAAAACTGTTTTTAGGCACTTGTTGCAGCAAATGTATTTTGCAGCCTGTTAAATCATCAGGAAATACTTTTAGAAAAACATATATTTGACTAAGAAGCTATTGACTAAGCATTTTCTGGATTACTCCAAAGTAGTGCTACCTGGAGATGATTTGGAAGAGGAAATGGAAGAAGATTATGATGATGAAAAAAACCACTAATGTTGAACAAAGTCCTGGTAAGAAGATTACAGAAACTAGCAAAATGAAAGTAAGTTGCAAAGTATAGATAGTCTGTCACTCCAGGATCAGGTATTCAAAATTTCATGTGAAGTGGAATTCTCTCTTTCATACAAGGTGAACTTAATGTTCGCAGTCCCTGCTCATAATATTATTTCATGGAGTCACTGTCTCCACAAAAACCAACTGAAGGGCTCATACATTCACAGAAATTCAGTGTGCAGTTTCTAGTGACGACACTTGATAAATGCGTCTAGGATCCTGTTAGCTATGTCCTTGAAACAGAACCCTGTTCTTTGATCATGCCATGGCATGCCTACTGCTTATAGATGAGACAGAAATGAAAAGTCTGTCATCGATCGGACAGAGAATTATAACATTAAAGAATGGAATTACAAAAGACCCCTGTAAGGGAAAAAATATTTTAGTTAACTGTTTCTTCCTCTAATCCATCAGGAAGGGGAAGATGGAAGAGAGAGGAACCATGCCATACTATTAAGTCCTTGAACTAAGCACATTCAAAATCTGTACTATTCATTTATAAGCATGTTGTAGACTGGAAACAAAAAAGGTTATGAATAAAAAAATAGAGGAAGAAACATGTTATATGCGGCCTTCAGAATGCATTTTAGGCATTCTTACAGAATAGTGCAATCCAAATTTTCAAATAAGAGAATGGTTTGTTCCTCTGTAAAAATGACTGCATTTAATGAGCCACAAATCAGTTAAAGCACAACAAGGTAGTCTGAAAACCATCTATCTCACTTGGATATGACTGTTTTTATGACTACTCCCATTGTGCTCTTTGGAAAATGGCAGACTTACGTGGCAAAGATAGGAGTTTAACTTAATATTAATTTATTTAGAAATTTCTGCAGGGACATTGGTGTCCCGACTTGATGATGGAAAGGATCTGTTAAAGAAGAGTCTGCAGAATTTGCAGGAGAAATGTAAGTAACTGAAGATACCATTTAAGAAGTGTGAAACTATATACAGATGCTTAAGTAGTAGTAGTAAAGTCAAGATAGAAGTACACATGCATATCAGGCAGCTATGCATGTCAGATTATATCTTGTGCTGCATTCATTACCGATACAACTGTTCTAAGAACAAGAAAAATTAATAAGAGCTTAGGTCAAGAAATCCTGAATTAGTCTCAAACTACTAAACAAAATTACAGAATGATAGGTGGGAGAGGAGAATGAATGTTCTGCTGCCTTCCCACCATTTAACAAAATACATTCATAGACATAATTTGACCTGTGAGTAATCAAATCCCACCAGTTCCTGCTTCATTTCACTATGTTTCAAGAACCCTCTTATCCTGTGTACTGCTCACTGGTGCCCTTTGGAATCACCAACACGGTTTACAGTTCATGTTTAAAGAGAGCCCACACCTGAATTAATTGCAGAAAAAAAGTAAAGGCACAATGTCTGTCAACACACGTGGCACCGCGTACAGATTGGCACAGTCTCTTTCCAGTTCTGCCTGAATGATTCCTTTAAGATATTTCTGTTACAATTTAGACTTAACTATTGAGGATTATGAAAATGGAGTAAGAGTAATTATTTTTTTGCTGAGTGACTAACTGCATATAGGAAGTGACATACTGGTGCTGGCTATTACACTCATCAACACTTCTAAATGTTAAATCATCCAGAACACCACAGCCAAATGACACGTTGCCTTCCACACATCGCCATCAAAAATCAAATATGACTCCGGAAAATGCTTCTGCAAAACTAGCTCTGCCTTAAAATGTGTATGTAAATTGTGATTTTTTTTAAAGTAGTTAATTTCTGTTCCTAAGAGATGCACCCTGCCTAACTTCAGCTTCTTTGTTATTACTGCTTGTAGCAAAATTCAGCACCACCAAAGGTGCAGAAGAGAAGAGTTCTCACAAAGAGCAGTCAGTAGGTAACAGCTAATTGGTGTTTTCTTTGGGGTTTCTACTATTATACCACCACACACAAAAAAAATCAGTTTTGACATGCTGAGCTGACATAATTTTCCCAGTTTCACTGAGCTTAAGACCAGGTGTTCTTTCGCTATTTTTAAGATCATAACATAGCTATTCCAAGTTCTCAATAATTGTTTAATCACTGCAGAATTGCAAAGTGCTAGAGAATAAAACATATGGGGTTTTTTATTCCTAAAGAAAGCAGTTCTTAACACTTTTCCAAACACATTTGCTGGTGAGCTACATTAATTTCTGATTTTTCAAGCTTTTAGACTTTTGACAATAATGAAGCAGATTTCCTAGATATGCTTCCACTCCTTGCATTTCATCTCAGATGTTGAACTTCCTGATTTTTCTTTCTCTGCATTATCTTAAGAATAATTTTTTTTCTTTTTTCTTTCCAGAATACAGATTTGGACCGCATTACCTTATGTCTCCCACAGAGAGCTACAGTGAAGAACCACCTTTGGATGGTATGGTAGAGGACTCAGCAAAAAGATTAAATAGCACTTCAATTCTCCTAACTAGACAATAAAAGAGCAACATCAATTCTAAATTTGGCGGGCAGAAATGAAACGAAAGAGAAACTTGAAATGAAGAGACTGTCACGTCTTCGTCTGAGAATCACAGAAGTAAAAATCTTTAGGCAAGCCCTGTCTTTGAGACATGCACTTATTAGAAGGTAAACAAACTGAAGTCCCAAGATGATGAAAGTTAGCACTGGCCATGTTATCAAGCTATAGAAAAAGTAAGGCAAATAAGTACTTTGAATCTGAAAACATAATTCTATCCCAAAACCTTGAATAACACTCTAGTTTAACTCATTTTCATACCTCCCCTTACATTTCGTTACCACTTTGCAACTGAGAGAAAATGTTAAATGTATTCACAAATACACGGATGAAGCTAAGTTTCTACTGACCTGAATGGGACACATGCATTTGTGTGCAAAATTTGTGTGCAAAATCCAGCCTCTGAGATAGTATGCTTTTTATTCATACTGATTAATGAATGAAACAGCAGTACATACTTGCTGTATATCTGGCAAAATAAATTATCTTGTTTCTATTTCTGAATAGCTAGAAAAATATACCAACCTTGTTTCATTTTCTAAGGGCTAATAAGCAAAAGCATTTCTATAAACCAAACTACATGGAAATAAATTATCCTAAAAGGTTTGTTTGTTTGTTGTGAGTTTGTATACAGGATCATAAAAGGTGAAATAAAAAGTCATTCCTTAAATGTTAAGTTTTCCTTGTGTAATACAGGAGTATTACTGTAACTTACATTCTTCAGATCCAGGAGACAAATTTATGGATGTTTATGAGGATGTCTCTGAAAGTAACACAAGGGCACAAACAGGGAGTTTCACCTTGATGGATAAAAGTAGCTTTATGACTGGTTTGGAACCCTTTTTTGACTCAGAATTAGTCACCATTTAAAAACTATATAGGTCTAAAAGCAAAATATCTGATTGGTACTGCATATTAGAACAAATTGCACTTATGGAAGTTAACAAGATGTAGGAGAAACTGAGGGAGTTTTAGACCTATACAAACCACAGCAAAACTGGGATACACAGCTAGCTGTAAAAAGCAGGAAAAAATCTTAAAAGACACAGTGACTAGATTGCTGAAGACAGTTCTGGGTTTCGTTCCTTTTCACAGGCGAGAGAAATTACAATGTTGCAATCATGTGTGTTACAGCAGTCACACTAAAATTGTTTTAAATCCTTCTAGTACCGCTTGCAAATTATGTGTAATGCCACTTGTTTCTCTTGAAACAAAAGAATTACGTATGTATTTAAATAACAGACGGAAATGCGGAAAAGAGTTGGATTTTTTAAATTGCATCAAAGACATTTTTATCATCAAACAAGAGCACATAATCAAGCTCCTGATCTCAATTACATCAGATACCACTCAAGCAATTTATTTTTACAACAAATGCCAAGTAAGAATATAGTGTAGCAGTCTTGATGGGTTTTGCACACAGTAAATTAGGAGTATGTAGACTTGATGGTTCCATGGATGCTTAAGATGATCCCATCTCCTCATGGGCAAAAAAATTGGTTTTAATAAACTTTAGAGTAGTAGCATCTCTTCAGTCCCTGCAGCCTCCCAAACTTAACCCACCCATCACGATGGATACAAATCATGTCCAGAAAGGTTGGAAGGTGTGTTTTCGGACAATTCATTGACAACTAAACGGATTTGGGTTTTCGCAGAACTAGTCCTTTTATTAAAAGTGCTTTTTTTTTCTTTGCAAATCACAGATGTAATCTGTTTCTATGTACATCAATTTGTCCAGGACATTATCTGTGTGCATACAAGTGCTGTGGTGTCCTTTACTGTTGTAGTGTCAGAGAACGCTGATTTGCTTCAAAAGAACACACCTCCAGAAACCTGCCAAGAAGACTTTAAAGCAAATGTAATGCTTGCTGTTTCATGTACAACTCTTGTCTGCACCTTACTATTTCTGATATTCTCTTGTACGGCTTTCATCACGTACAGAAGGGAAAAAGGGTAAGTTTTCCAGTCATGTGATTTGCTTTACTTTATTATTTGGCTAGTGAGGTTGCTACTCCAAACATAGGATTAAAGACTATGTAAAAATGTGCTAAAATCTCAGAAAGGCTGTACACACATACAGTTAATTTACTTACTTTTCCCCCGGAAATGAAAAGGGAAGGCAGAAATTATTAAAATCCAGAAAATTATCTTATTGACAAGAGTGTATGGACCAAACATTAATAGGTTGAGATGCTCCCCTTTCTCAGTTCACATCTTGAAAAACAGGGAATTCCAGTAATTCATTATCCATCTTCAGTTGTATCTGTTAAGTTTCTATTGAATTCCTCTGGTTAGAATAACATAATTATTTTTGTTCTGTGCTTTAAGAATTTTTGTCATACATTCAGATTCTCACGTGAACAACAGAGACCAGCTTCTGCATCTTACTTTGACCCTCTGAAGGAAGTTCCTGATTCTTCAGTTTCCAGAGCTGCAGAAAGCAGCCTGTGGGGTGAGAAAACAGCACCAGACATACAGAAAAATGGGGAAAGCAAGAAACCAGAAACATCATACATCATCAGTTCTACAATTGATATACCACCAATTTATCATGCATCAGGTCTCACCGGTAGCCTATCGGATGAAGACTTAAATTAAGACAACTAAATAGAAACTCATTGACAGTGACTGACAAGCTCTCTAGATGCTGGTAGATGTGCAACTGTGTTTCCACAAATAGCATTTGTGACTCACTACATTTGTAACTTGAAATTTCATAAAAGGACAGAATAAACTTCACAGTCTGATAAGTCAGTGGTGTGTAATTAAAATTTTATCACAAACATTTGCAGGCAAACATTAGCTGCTTCAGAATCAAATGCCAGGAGATACAATCACAGCCAGAAGACAGCTCCACACGATTCCTCAAGTTGAAAAGGAACAGCTGAAACAATGACTTCTTGAAATGAATTCAACCAATCCAACATTAGCAACACACACTGAATAGGAATGTAGTGATGGATTTCAGAACAGTAATTGCTTTTCTAAACTAGGATTTTTTTGAGTGATAATTAACTTTAAAAAAAAAAATCCTTTGTTTGGGAAAGTTGTGTGAGCATAGGTATATTTTGAGATGTTTGTGTACATAACAGCCCTGTATGCTGTTTGTATTTATATGATAATATGCAAGCCCCTGCAAGGCAGGTATTTTTACCAGAAAAAAAGATTTCTTGGCAGATCTTTTTAGAGAACACAATTTTTCTGTTTCCTCTGTTTTTTAGACACATTCCCGAACCCGTAACATCAGACCTGACTTTGCCACTCCCAGACAGTGGCAACAACCCTTCAGTTGACGCTGCTCTGACATGAGGAAGGAAAGTGCAGTGAGAACTGCAGGGTCAGAAGTAGAGACTTGTCTATAGAGAAGTTTTAAGCAGTGTGGCATGAAAACTCAGGATTTCCAGATTACAGCCAAAATGTACTACCTTCAAGGCAATGTAATTGATTTAGAAAAATTGTTTGTCCATGGTCTTCTGAAGACAGCTCAAAACTCAGGAATCCTTCCATTCACTGTCAGGATCCTGCACACAGAAGTAGACATAATCACCCAAATTTTGAAAATAATTTGTCCCACAAGACAGGAATGCAAGATTATTTTTTTTTCTTCACTCTTTCTTATATATCGGTATTCAGTTATTGTCTTCTTTGGCACCTGACAAAGCAGATTTTCTTTTTCCAGCCATGCTACTGGCCAGCAGGGAACAGTTAACATTCGCAGCCTGTTTTCAGATAGTTTCTTCATTTTTTTCTCTCATTATTTTCATGTTTTCCACGTTTTGCAATTGTCCTTGACTATCTGAGATCAAAGTTTTGCCTCAGGGGTGGTCCTCAAGCTCAGCCGACCTGTACAAGTTGACAGCGTAGATGACTCATCCTACCAGAATTAATAGGAAAAGAATACAACACAGCATATAAAACGCGATGGTGCTGTTCCACAAGTCCCCAGTTAATTCACATTGTGAATACCGAGAGCAATTCTGGTCCCTTACACTTAAAAGCAAGAGACAAAACCAGAAAAGTTTCAAGGTAGGTTGTCAAGGATCACTGTAAGAATGGAGCTGCTTCCACAAGAACAGCCATAGAAGCAGTCTGGAAAAGAGCATGTGTTGGTGGGAGGGGAGAGTCTATTACAAACACGGAGTGCCACACGGAGACACAACAGATAGCACCCGACTATCCATTCCTGTCAG
>NW_010122599.1:0-1281 GCF_000699245.1 Pterocles gutturalis | reverse complement strand
TCACTGGCCCAGGCCCTCGCCTCCTTCCTGGACATCGCGACCCCCCCGAGCCCCCGGCTGCTGCGGCTCCTGGGGACACTGGCGGGGGGCCCCGCGGGGGGACCCTGCGGAGCGCCTGCGCCTCCAGCAGCTCAGCCAGGTGCCACTGGGAGCACTGGGAGAGCACTGGGAGAGCACTGGGATTCCAGGATGCTGGGAGACTGGGGTGGTGGGAGGCTGGAATGCTGGTCCCCTCTCTGGCTGGGATGCTGGGATACTGGGATGCTGGGATACTGGGATGCTCTCCCTCTCCCTAGCTGGGATACTGGGATGCTGGGATGCTGGTCCTCTCTCTAGCTGGGGTACCAGGATACTGGGATGCTGGGATGCTGAGATACTGGGACGCTTTCCCTCTCCCTAGCTGGGATGCCGGGATACTGGGATACTGGGATGCTGGGATGCTGGTCCTCTCTCTAGCTGGGGTACCAGGATGCTGGGGTACTGGGATTCTGGGATACTGGGATGCTGGCCCCCTCTCTGTCCGGAATGCTGGGATGCTCTCCCCATCCCTAGCAGAGTTACTGGGATACTGGGATATTGGGATGCTCTCCCCCTCCTAGCTGGGATGATGGGATGCTTGTCCTCCCTTTGGCTGGGATACTGGCATGCTGGGACCTCCTCCCTGGCTGAGATACTGGGATGCTGGGATGCTGGGATGCTGGGACACTGAGATACAGGGATACTGGGCTGCTGGGGTACCAGGATACTGAGATACAGGGATGCTGGGGTACCGGGATACTGGGATGCTGGTCCCCTCTGTAGCTGGGATACTGGGATGCTGGGATGCTGGGATGTTGGGATGGTGGGTTACTGGGACACTGAGATACAGGGATGCTGGCATGCTGGGATACTGGTCCCTTCTCTAGCTGGGATACTGGGATGCTGGTCCCCTCTGTAGCTGGGATCCTGGGATGCTGGGATGTTGGGATGCTGGAATGCTGGTCCCCTCTCTAGCTGGAATACTGGGATACTGTGATGGGATACTGGGATGCTGGGTTAGCTGGGTTAGCTGGGATGCTGGGATTCTGGGATGGCGGGTAGCTGGCCCCCACCCTGGCGGGTGGCCGGGTCCATGCCACATGTGGTGGCTGTGCTGGGTGCTGGTGCGGCAGTGGTGCGGGTGCCAGTGTGGCTGCCGGCGTGCAGCGGTGCAGGTGCGAGTGCCGGTGTGGGTGCCAGTGTGGGTGCCGGTGCCGGTGTGGCAGCGGTGTGGGTGCCGGTGCAGGTGCCAGTGCAGGTGCG
>NW_010122598.1:0-9615 GCF_000699245.1 Pterocles gutturalis | reverse complement strand
TTTAAGTTAACTTTAACCCACGACACAGGATTAAGAGATAAAGGGCTTTTTCCACAGCAGTCTTTGTATTACTTTCTGTTGCTGAAAAATAAACCACCAAAAGCAGGAAGCATTAAATGAACATAATTCTTGTAACTCAACAGTCTCCACTTGTTACTGAAAAGTCAGAAATAGAACTCTTTAATGCCAATGCAGTTTTAAAGAGTAGGCATTCTTTTATTGCAGCGCTGGATGCACAGAGATAGTTCCACCTATCATGAATGCTATATGTTGCATCAGACAGAGCTTATATCCCCCTATTACATACATTTACACTAAATTTCCCAGAATTATCATACATATTCATTCTATTTCCTGGAACTAATTATCATATTTACAAAGTCATTATGCATGCTTGGTAAGTGGCGGTCTTAATTCTAGGGGGCTCTCAGGCACTTGGAGGTGTGGTCTTGTGGTGGGTTAACTGTGCTGTTCGTCATCAGAATATTCACTGTCTGACCTTTGCAGTGCCAGACCATAAGTCCCCTCACCAAAGTCAAGGGAGGTGATCTCAGTTCTTCAATGTCTGGGGGACTGCTGATTGCCTTCTTTGGTCACTGCAGTAACTACGCTGACATCCTTCTTGGGTAGCCTCTTCTTGATGACTGTCTTCCCTCTCAGTTCACGTGCACAGACTTCCAGTTTAGAGGTGGGTTCACCATCCCACTTCCTCATGTCTTCCCCTTGGACACACAGGAAAAACCAGAGTGTGCCATATGGCACGCACCTGGGGCTCCCTTTCTCTCTGACAGAGGCAGGAGAGGACTGGTTCTTTGGGGTGCCAGGAAGACACTCTGTTCACAGGTGGTATCCATATCTGGGCAATACACTGCTGACAAGCTGTTAGCATATGATGCTGGGGCACCTTGAATCACCTTCCTCCACATGGCCCGGGTACACAAGATATCCTCTGAATCTGTGGAGACCTCATAATTGTCTAGATCACTGTAGACAACTTCCACCACCACTAGTTCTCTCAGATACTGGATGCCTTAATCTGTGGTAGTCCACTTTGCTGGAGAGCTCACAAGGTCTTTCATGCATGGATATCTTGCCTTCACACCTGAGAGGAGCCATCTCCAGAGACCGCAAATTGCTGCCTCTCTTCCAATTTCTCTCTCAATTTTCTGGTTTCTAGCAAGGGATGCCAGCTGCTGGGCTTCTCTACCTTCCAGCTGCTGACTGTCAGCCCTGTTATGCCAGCATCAGAGCAGCTAGGGAGCAACCCGCTCACCTTGCTGGCAGCCATGATCTTTCCACAGCTCTCGAAGTTCTGATGAAGTCAGGGACTGGGTAGTTTCCACTTGCTGTCTGATTTCTCGCACTCCTCCCTCCCCTCTCCTTGTCAAAGAGCCAGGTCCTTGACCAAGCTCTTCCTCCTCTTCTTCCTCCCTTACTGACCAATGATACGGACCCATTGATCTCCTTGTTCACTGCTTCTTTTTTACCACTGGGGCAATTACTGTAAGTGTTACTGTCTGAGTCCCGATCTCAACCATGGTGTCCCCAGCGGCAGTTTGGATCCCTGCCTCAGCCACAGTCCTCTGAGAGTACTGCAGCAGCTCAACAGGCACAGACCAGGCCCCAGTACAATGCTAAGAGCTGTTGGGCTTCACTGGCGTGTGAAAGGCACCCTTCTATCAGGTGGCGCATCAGTTTGCCAGGGCTGCTCACCTGTTCAGGTGTGAAGTCCCAGGCTATGGGAGGTGATAACTGCCCTAGGAACCTGCCCAAATCTTTCCACACACCCTGCCACCCAGGGACCGCCTGCTTCAGGGCACATTTTGGTATCTCTTCAACAAAAATTGCCTTCTCTTACACCAAGACCAGACCAGACTCCACGAAATCCATAATATGCCAATAGTATTAATCAGTAGTATTACACAGCTTATGTAGGGGTGAACAAGGACCTTGGGAGTCTCCATTATAAAACCATCCACCCTCAATCCCAGGTAGGGAGAGGGACATGTAATCCTTCATGCTCTCCACAAGATAGCTCCAGCAGCACAGCAAAACCACCAGAGCCAGGACAAAGCACACGGACATTGTATTCCCAAGCTCCTTCATCCTCCCCACAAAATAGCTCCCCCAGCACAGCAAAGTCATCAATGCCAGAGCCAAGCATAAAGTCATTATTTGCCTTAACATGTTGCTGAATCAAGCAAAACAGAGATAAGCAGTGCAGCCAACAAACTCTATGACCCACACCAGAGCTTGTTCTATTATAACTACAGCACGCTTAATGCAAGAACTGACTGTCTTGCCCCACACTGGGCCCCAAAAAGGACAGTCCCCTCTATCACTCCCCCTTCAGCAAAATGAGGGGGGGAGAGTAAGATGGAAAACTTGTGGGTCAAGATAAAAGCAGTTTAATTAAAGCAAAAGTCAAGGCCGTGTGCTAAAGCCAAAGGAAAACAAAGATTTTATTCTCTGCTTCCCATCAGCAAGCAATGTCCGGCCACTTCCCAAGAAGCAGGGCTTCAATACGTGTAGCAGTTGCTCCCAGAGACAAACATAACAATCAATGCCTTCCTCCTCCTCGCTTCCCTTAGCTTTTATTGCTGAGCTGATGTCATATGGTATAATATCCCCGTGGTCAGATTGGGGCATCTGCCCTGGGTCTGTCCCCTCCGAAGATCCTGCCCATCCCTGGGGCCCTGAGCCTACTTTGAGGGGTGGAGGGGATTAGGGGGACAGCCTTGATGCTGTGTGAGCACTGCTCAGCAGTAGCCAAAACACTGGTGTTATCAACACCTTTCTAGGTACCAGTGCAACACACAGCACTATGAGGGCTGCTATAGGGAAATTAACTCCATCTCAGCCAGACCCAATACAGGTCTTTGCATTATAATAAGGTTTCAGGGCTTGTTCACACTTCAAGGACAGCATTTCCTATAATTCCTGCTAAGGGGTAAATTGCTCCCATTGTCTTGAAGGACAGATCATCCAGCACTATCTTCCTGTTCACATATTCCCTGAGTTACAAGTTTAACTTCTTTATTGCCAAATAACACACTTCTTAGCCAGTGTACATGATGGCACACAAATATGTGTAGTGCCAACCATCTACAGGATTTGCATGCCAGATTTCAAAAAACCACAGAATGGCTGAGGTTGAAAGGGACCCCTTGAGATAATCTAGTCTAACTCCTTTGCTTAGAGCAGGGTCAGGTACAGCAGGTTCCCCAAGGCTGTGCTCAGATGGGTTCTGAATATCTGTAGAGATGGGACCTCCACAGTTCATTCCAGTGTTTGATCACCCTCACAGAAAAGACATTTTTTGGTATTCAGATTGGAGTTCCTGGTTTTCAGTGTGTGTTCACTGCCTCTTGTCCTCTCAGTGGGCAGTACTGGGGAAGTCTAGCTCTCTCCACTTCGTCCTTCCATCAGATATTCAAACACACAGTTAAGATCCTCCCAACCCTCTTCTTCTCCAGGCTCAGCAGCCCCAGCTCTCTCAGCCTCTCTTCCTGTGACACATACTCCAGTCCTTCAGTCATATCTCTGGCCCTGCACTGGACTTGCTCCAGTACATCCATATCTTCCTTACACTGTAGAGCCTAGAGCTGGACCCAGCAATCCAAATGTGTCGCCACTCACAGTGCCAACTGAAGGGGATGGATCAGGTCCCTTGACCTGCTAGCCAGTCTCTGCCTAATGCAGCCCAGGACACTGTTGGTTTTCTTTGCTGTAAGAGTGCATTGCTGGCTCATGGTCAGCTTGTTGCCCAGCAGGGTCCCCAACTCCTTTTATGCAAAGCTGCTTTCAAGTGATCAGCCCCCTACTTAGACAGGATGCTTTTCCTTATTTTTGTCTTGAAGATATTAACAATGCCTACTGGACAGTGAGAAAAATTTGTACCTGTAGAACCTGGAATATCCCAGTGAGAGGTACCAAGCAGACAGACCTGCTCCATAACGTCATCCAATTAGAAGAGACCAAAAGTAAACATAAATCCCCCTCTTCTCCCCATAAAAAAAAAAAAGCTTAAAGAGGAAAGCAAGTCTGAAATCAGTCAATAAGGACAGCTAACTGCACGTACACTAGAATTCTTTGCTGCCACAAGCAGATAGTGAAGATAAGGGAGGTTTTTAGTCTTTTTTTAAATGGGGATCTGGGAATGCGAGACAGCAAAACATGCCCCAAAAGACCCCACCTTTAAAAGGTAATCTCATATTTTACATAAATGAAGTTGTTTTTAAAGTTGACTTGCCAAGGTTTCCAGAACTGAAAGTGTTACTGTAAAATATTTGTCTCATAAAGAAAAAAAGGAATAAGACCACAAGATTCACAAAATGCTCTTTTCTTTTTCCCTAAAATACAGACTTTGTCTTGTTAATGAATGCTGAATCAACTGTCATTTATCATGAAACAATTGCATTTATAAGATAAAACAACAGCTCATTGTTAATTTCACCAAAACGATGGTTTAAGAACAAGACAAGCACCACGTCAAATGTTTTCCTTCTAGCTGCAATAGCTCAGAGTTGCTTTATGTCGATAACAAGTTTGTTGCCATAATACAATTCTCAATACAAGCCAGGCTGTGCCTAAAAACAATTTCAATTCCTTCAGTAGATAACTTGACTGAAAAATCTAGGTGTAAAATACCATCCAGAGGGACCTGGACAGGCTGGAGAAGTGAGCCCATGAGAACCTCGGGAGGTTTAACAAGGCCAAGTGCAAGGTGTTGTATACTTGTATAGACTGGGAGAAGAACTCTGAGCGCAGCCATGTGGAGAAGGACTTGGGTGTCCTGGTGGACGAGAAGCTGGACATGAGCCAGCAGTGTGTGCCTGCAGCCCGGAAGGCCAACTATGTCCTGGGCTGCATTAAAAAAGGGGTGGCCAGCAGGGAGAGGGAGGTGATTGTCCTCCTCTACTCTGCTCTTGTGAGACCCCATCTGGAGCACTGTGTCCAGGCCTGGGGTCCCCAGCACAAGAAGGACATGGAGCTCTTGGAACGGGTCCAGAGGAGGGCCACAAAGATGATCAGAGGGCTGGAGCACCTCTCCTGTGAAGAAAGGCTGAGGGAACTGGGCTTGTTTAGCTTGGAGAAGAGAAGGCTCTGGGGAGACCTCATTGCGGCCTTCCAGTACTTGAAAGGAGCATATAAACAGGAGGGGGAATGCCTGTTTGCGAGGGTGGATAGTGATAGGACAAGGGGGAACGGTTTTAAACTAAGACAGGGGAGGTTCAGGTTAGAGATTAGGAAAGTTTTTCACACAAAGGGTGGTGGCACACTGGGACAGGTTGCCCAGAGAAGCTGTGGATGCCCCATCCCTGGAGGCATTCAAGGCCAGGCTGGATAGGGCCCTGGGCAGCCTGCTCTAGTGGTTGGCAACCCTGCCCACAGCAGGGGGGTTGGAACTAAATGATCTTTAAGGTCCTTTTCATCCCAGGCCATTCTATGATTCTATGACTCTAAAATACAAATCAGAACAAAGTAGCAATAATAAACCATGCATAAATAGTCTCAAAGAGACCAGAACCATTACTCACCAGCATAATCCAGCACAGCTGCAACTACTGGAGACAAAACATTGTTAGTCAGGCCTTTTGTTCTGCTTCAACAAAACACAGAAACAAAAGCATCAAAGCTGCTATGCTACCTTTTCTCTTTTCAATTACAGGGTGCCATAATATTCCCTAGCACAATCAGATAGTTCTTGTGATGACACTTGATCATTTGCCTGCAATTTGCAGGACTATCAGCCTGTATCACTTATCTTTGCAGCTCTACATTCTTTGTGAATTTCTAAAAAGGACTCTCAAAATGGACTTCATTCATCACAAAGAAAGCACTTAAACACTCCACAGTAATGATTTCTATCTAAATCAGAGATAGTGGCTGGAAGGTAGTAAGAAAATGAAATCAAACTGTGTATACAGTATGATGTAATAAAGCTGAATTATGTAGCTATTTAAGCACACTCTCAATTGCAAAATCTTGGATTAGGATGAAAAATCTTTAATATTATTGTGCCTCAATAGTAATCTGAAGTTCAGAACACATTGAAGCATACTTGATCAAAAAGAAGAGACCAGTTGCTTGAGAACAAGTTCAGATATCTTCCTATTCAATTAACAAACTAAGGAGCACAAGACCAGATGTCACTCACTATTTCAAAGAAAGCTAAATTTGAATTCATTACAGAAGAACATTGATTAAGTAGTTCTGCAGCAGAAAACCTGTATGCTGAATGGCAGAAAGAAGTAAGATGGGGGTGGGAGGGGATCAGAACAGTAGGTGCTGGTAAAGAAATGTGCTGACAATTCATAATAATGAGTTACTGCTTTAGTTCTCAGATTTCGTAGAATAAATGGGAAATTGCTTATTATTTTGATATCGCAAGCAACTGTTGCTATTTCTTGTAAAAAAAAAAGGAAGAACAGCAAGTGCGTGGAATATTGTTTACTGTTAATCAACACATCTTAACCAAAATTTTCACAATACTTGAAGCTACATTTAAGTACACAATAATCTCAATCACAAAAACCAAGGAGAACAATTAAACTACATCAGGCCTTCAAATTAGAAGCACAGTGTGTATTGTTGGAATATTACTTTGTTTACAAATAGGCTACATATAATTGTTTATTTTTCATAGTTTTATTCAAGAAAAATGCATTTAAGGGAAAGGCAATTTACAAAGTTTATGTTACTACGAGTTAATAGAAAATGTCAACATCCTCTTCTTGTCCCTCCCCCACCCCATCCAGGTGCAATTAGTAAATTTTCCATACAATACTCAAAAAACAATAAGCTTTTACACTAAACATCCAAAAGTAAGCCTAATCAGACAACTGCAAACTTGCAAATTGTTTATTACAATGTTGGATAAACTTCCAGGTTCTTTCTAATGAAACATTGCATTTCTATGCAATTAATGTTTAAAACTACATTGTCCACAAAGCCTTCTAAAAGTCTTAATGGTTTCAAAGTAGTACTTAGTGGCCTCAGTAGCAACCATGATATTTATGTCACAACAATGATAATTTGCAGCATTATTTTGGCAAGATTAGGACTGCTGAGAAAATGAGTGGGTAAATTTGTTTAACCTGAAAGGCAAAGGACAACACAAGAACAAAACAACTGAAGTAAAACTAAGCACCAAAGATATGAAACATAAGGAAAAAAAGAGATCTATTTTGACACCCTCTCCCTATAACAGGGCATGGGCCATTTCCAGTGACTGTCTATTCTTATTACATACTCAATATTTGCTCAAATTTCATGGCTATTACATTTTTACAGAACAACTGCTTAGAAGTCTGGTTTTTAATTTACACCTGTGCAACAGAGTAAGTCACAGTACATTTTGAGATGTTTAAAAAATATTTATAAATTGGTTTTTGATATGCTAAAGCATTTGGCAACACTTTTACAGCATTTGATTTTATATAATTAAAATTTTGTACAGTACTCCTTGTGATTTATTTTTTTTTTACATCTGAGAAGAAAAAACCTCACACAAATTAATATGAACTGCCAAACTTGACTGCATGATCACGTAATTCCAGTTTATAATACTGGCATTAAAACCTTCATTAATTATGTTTACAAATCATTACCTGTACATTTAATGAAGGCAACCACGATGATTTGAAAACACAACCTTCAGGTTTTATGTTATGTATTTATCAAGGCATGCAGTTCTGCAGTGAAATGAAAAAGCATACAAATATACAAAGAAAGTTACAAGTTCATCAGTTCCTGTGACACAAACTGTTTTAATCTTTCAAGGTACTGTCCATAGAGTTCCACATCATTATGGCCTGCTCCTTCTACCCACAGTGGTTCTACAGGTCTCTGGCAACGCTCAAATAATGCTAGGCCGTGTGAAAAGTCAATTACTTCATCTTCAGTCCCATGGATTATTAACACAGGAGATGTTATTTTAGAAATTTTGTCAATGCTGTAAGAAAAAGATTATATCTATGAACACAATGAGCTTTATTAAATCTTTTTGAAGTACCAGACTGTTAATTTCACTTTTTTAAGTACACATTGTAGTTTTAATGATTTAATTCTGAAGTAGTTTAAATTACTAGAAAATCAGATTTTATGAACACCCTGGAAGCCATTACAGTAGCACATGTAAAACCACACAAAGGAAAAACCCTGCTGGAAACTGTTAGGATTGAATAACAGAGCAATCCATCTAAAAGTGGTATTCATTACCATATTCACTTCAAAAAATCAAAGTCATGAGACTGATGAAAATACTACTTCAGGGCTCTTTAGTAAACAAGTGCTTGTCAGAAATGAAAGAATTTTAGCACTTCAAGTTTGGTCATCTATGGGGAAAAAAAGTTTTTGAAGTTAGATGCTCAAAATCCAAGTAATTCTTTGAGACAAGTGTACCAGTTTGTAATGACCAACTAGTGGCATAGTTCTGAAACACAAGACTGAAATTTTCTTCAGTTAAGGTCTATTTAGTTTTCCAGTCCTTGTTACTTACAGAAACATATGGAAGAGACTTTACTCACTGTTACCCAGAATAACAATTCACTGGACTAGAACTGCTTGTTAGAATTAGTGATATTAGGTGGTTATGTATAGGGAAACTAACCACTTCTTTAACAGATACCCACTGAAATAATCAGAGATGTGAAAAACCTAGAAAATTTACAAAGTTCTGTAAACTCCTTCAAACCAAGTGTTCCTCATTGTTATTCACTCTGTTTTTTCTCCAGCTGTTTTTTACAACCTTTGAAAGAAATTTCTGAGAATTTGCCATATTACTTTTTTCCCTAGTCTAAAACTTCTGTAATAGAGAAAAAAATCAAGCAGAATAAAAAAATATCCTACAACTTACTTCGGGAATGCATCAAAGCAATAGGTCTTCTTTGTATCAGGAAAAGCTACTCGCATTCCTGAGGTCAGTGGAGAATGAAGAACTACAGCAGCACTCTCATACCTAGCAGCAAGATCCACAGATGGTACTGTTCCTATACTCTGGCCATATATAATCACATTTTCAGGGCGGATTCCGTACCTAGAAAATTAAAGATGTTAACAAAACTGACACAAAGTGAAACAGAAAAAACACTACTACACAGCAAGGCAAAAAAACCCCATTTCTGAAGACAAAAATTATCTATGGAGTATAAACTATGAAACAGGAGCTGGAGGAAAAGAACAAGCAAGTATATTCCACAGCACTCCTGACTTAAAGGGACAACTATTTACTCTGTATTTACAGTATTTTTTTTTTTTGCCTATGCCTGAATTATACTGAAATATGGGTTTATTTTTTTAAATATGGATTTGTGAATGCAGTTGTGACTTGTATACTAGTTGAAAGCCTTTCCAGGTAACGATCATGAACTTAGAACAGAAAACTGATTATAGCCTTACTAGATCTGTGGTCAGCATCAAGTGAAGCATAGTAAAATCTGAAAAAATTGGTCAGCTTTACTCTTCTGATACCTGATAAAAACTGGAAGCCGGTAACATTGCTCCGCAATTTAGTGGGACCTAAAGCATGCCCATACAGACAGTGGTCAGAATATTATGCATTCTATGTAATAGCTTAGATACTTCTTTCTTAGAATCATAGAATCATTAAGG
>NW_010122597.1:53450-66853 GCF_000699245.1 Pterocles gutturalis | reverse complement strand
GTGGAGACGGCAGGAGAGCACTGCCTTCGCCATGTCCCCTGAAGGTCCTGCAGCGTCCCGGTAAGTCAGGGCAGACACTCACTGGGAGAGACCCCGGAGGAGGCAGTGATATTTTTTTTCTGTTGTCAAGCGAAGTAGAAACACAAGCTTCTCACATCAGTGGGTCTCGCAAAGTCCTTAAACAGGTGTGTGAAGTGTCACCTTGTGGACATGGTCAGGTAGACCTACGTGCTGTCCCCAGAGCAGACATGCGAGAGCTGGTGTTAGTGCAGGTGGGCTCTGTGTCAGGTGCTTGCAGAATGTGGGGCTGAGCACAGACTGGCAGCGTTCAGTCTTCACCCAGTCGGGAGGAATTTGTGGCCTGTAAATTCCGTCTCGCTGGACTAGGTGGAGACCTGTCCCGGAGGTTCAGAGCTTAAATCTAGTTTGGTGTATAGACACAGCCCTATACAAAATGCATCAGGTCTGCTCATAGCCTTGCTCACCCCGTTGATGCAAGGTTCCCAGCTTGCAGCGTGCACATCATTTCTTCAGCAGCTTCTTCAGAAAGGGATAGTAGTTGTCCAAAATGCTGAACACTGCCCTCTGCTATGCAAATATGACTCGTGCATCCCTGAACTGCTCCAGCTGCTGCTCACCCAGGTGCCTGCTGTGCCCCGTTGCTGCTTGTGGCCACACTAGATCTCTTGGTGCAGGTTCCCAGAGGAACCCCGAGGACCTGCAGCCTACCCCTGGGTGCAGCCCGCACTCCTCCAAATGTGACTGTGCATGTTTCCGTGCCTCCTGTCTAACATCTGCAAAATGGAAAAATTAATGCTAAGCCTCCTCATGGGAGTCTAGGCGGCTTACTTAATTTTTATGTAACTTATTACGAGAACTGTGAATAAAAGGCAAAATTAAAATCTCATTTTATTTTTTCTTTATCTGGTTCTGAATAGGCTGGTTTAGAGCAACCTAATCAGGCCTCTGGTTTGCAGCCCCCCAATGTATCATCTGTAGTTGGTGTCAACAGCAAGTAAAGGGAATTCAGCATTTTAGCATCTGAATGGAAATGTATGCTCCAGTCCTCATAAAGCCATGTTCATACACTAGCCTGATTAATAACTTTTTTGGCATTCCATGGTGCTCAGTCCAGGGAAAATTACTGAGCAGATATTTACTATATTGTCAAACTTATTTTGAACTCTTCTTGTGGGCCTCTCACCACCTCTCTGTGCAGTTATGCAATCCTGAAAACCACAAATTAAAGCCTTTAAACAGACGCAATAACAAATTGTGGTAGCTCTGAAGAAACCCCCAGGAAAAAAAATTGATCTCTCAAAGCGACCTCTTCAAACTATGCTGACAGACAAAAGCCTGAGTAAACAGATGGGTTTGCAACCCTGAATATCAACAAACTTTGCTCCACTAGATCGGTGAGAGATATTCCGAGGTAAAAAACGTATTTGGTCTTATATAGTGCATTTGTAGCTGGATAGGGACTTTGGAAATGACTTTTTCTCCATTCCCTGGAAACAACTTGGCTTTATTTTTATAACTTGAAGGAAACTTTTGAATTGGGGTTTCCTATTCAGCTGTGGATAGAATAGAGAACCAAAGCATTTTGCTACAGCGGCCCAGCGCTGTACTTTCCTACCGTAGGAAAATTCAAATATAACCTGAGGCTGCTGCTTCATACCGAAACGGTGGCTCTGCATGGCTCTACAAGCCACGCACTGATGCGTTCAGTTGAAGTACAGCGCTTGTGTATTTATACAAATGAAAGAGTGGAATTCCTTCTGCAGCCCTTTGGTTCTCAGGAGGTTTGAAGTGACGTGTCGCTGCTGTTCTCACTTCTGTGTTATGCTGGATGGTTTTAAAAATCATGTGTTTTCACTCCGGTAAACCCTCTCTCTACTTCACAAGGGCCGTACCTCCCAGTCGGATCTTGGATTATTTTTAGGTACGTGAAGGTAGTTGGTCTTTCTAGGAATCCATATCGCTGCTACTAATAGTGTGGGAACTTATGTCTTCCTGTGCACTGAGGATTTCATAGAATATATCCTCAAGTATGGGATTTACAGTGGCACATCTGGTTATGGGTGGGTTTTTACTCTTCTGCATGTGGTCTGTGGTTCGGCAGTCGCTAACTTAAATATATATAAGTTTGTGTGTGTGTGTCCGCCCGGGTGCACATACACCGTTTACATTATTTCCTTTTTTGAGAACTTTATAGTTGCAGTTTTTCTTAATTTGATAAATGTAATTTGTAACTCTTTTAAAAGTTCTTTTTGTAAACAGGAGCTACAAAATAAATCCAGCAACTTATAAAAACAAAACCTCAAAAAGCTGAAATTAAAAACATCAGGTCTGCTTTGATGTAGAGGATGTGTTGAAATGGTATATTTACATGTTTATTTTCTATTTTATAATTTCCTGCGCAAAGGCACGCAATACTTTCTGTCAGAGAACTAAATGTATTTTGGAAGAAGTCCACCTCTCATGTCATCTAAGCTACATGTTGTTAATGTGTTAGAACAGAACTTTATGTGAAGGAAACAAAAAAGACTTCACTGAAGTTTGGATCTGGCCCTGAAATAAGAGCTGGACAATTTCTTCTCATGTAAGTGGCTGCCCAGTGACTACAGAGAGGTGCAGTAGTGCAGTGGTAAATTACTCACCTGTCTGGTATCTGTAAGAAGTGAGTAAATGCTATATTGCTGAAATCGAAGGTGGATAAACTCCATTTGCAGTTGTTTGCTTTTGGTGACACTTCTGGAAAAAAGTTACCGTAAGCTGGAGTCTGTGCATGTGTCTGGCTTTCCCTGGACCTACATGCCTCTTTAATCTTTCACCACTTCTAGATGACACCTGTTTTTCTTTTCCTCCTTCCTGTTCTCAATGTTTTTCTTTTTTTTTTCTTTTTTAATATGTACATGGCTCAGAAAAAAACATGCAAAATCAAGCACCTTGCCAATGCTTTGGGTAGCTTTGAGAATTGAAAGGAAAAAAATGCCATACTGCAGATTGGTCTGTAAAATCACTAGTGGAGCCGTGGACTTTGACTCTCCTACTCCACCCTGGTATTCTTGCCTTCAAATATATGACAACTGTGTTGTATATGACAAAGAAGTTCCCTGCACTGAAGGTTTTAAATTTTTTTTTTCCCCACTTCTCACTGACTCTAGGTTGAACTGGGAAGGAATTGTTTAATTTGGAGGGAGGATGGATTCCACAGCTACAGGTCTGTTAGTGTAAGACTCAGGTCTCACCCTGAGTAAGTGGAAACCAACATTTTCTGGAGTCTGTGAGCCACCTACCAAAGCTTTGCAGCATGACCAAGTATACGGTTCCCCTGATGTGTTACTGGGTTTCTGCACCTGCCTCCACACTGCTGCTCACGACTGTCCCTGTGGTGCCTGTAGCCTGTTGGGCTGTGGTAGAAACTAGATAACCAAAAGATTCTGAATTAAAGAATTCTGGTTTTAAACTCAGATGATTTTGATGACCCCTAAAATAGTGTGTAATAGCACAACTTACGGTGCAACTTTATGAATACCAAAAGGTGCATCTTCCACCCCGTGACTCCTTCCTCATTTCTGCTTGCACCGTGTCATGAGTGATCCTGCAGTGACCCACAGTGACCTGGTTCAGGGGACTAAGTGGGCAGAAAATCTCAGCTTTAGAAAAATGACTTGTTTCCTGACAGGTTACTTCCCTAAACTGGCTCATGACAAAAGGAAATGACCACAGGGGTGATGCTGACAAAGCACAGGAGAAATGGCTGTGGCATGTGGCAGGGGTCACAGGACCATCCTATCAGTCTGCCTTAGCAACATCCAGCTGCCCCTGGGTGAGACTGCGTAGTGGGAATGTGTTATTTCCCGAACAAGCTTCACTACAAGGAAAATGTACATAGTCCTCCTCTTTTGTATAGTGGAGGAGCACAGGAGATGTACAGGATATGACAGTGGCTGTCACAAGGTCCTGCTGGGCAACGGAGCCAAATGGGGTGCACAGCTGGCTTCTGGGGTGAGCCAGCAATGTCAACTTCAGCAGCAGCTGCTAACACACTTCCTTCAGCAGCAGGAAAACAGATTATCCAGAAACCCCCATGCCAAGCATATCTCTGCTACCCGTCAAGCAAACTACTCAAAAGCTGCTGTGGCTCAAGAGCTCAGCCTGGACCCCCTGGTAGTGCGGTATAATTATAGTCATCTGAATGGCTCGCTCTGCAGCAAAGGCGACAGTCTAGTCCAGAAGTGGAACCCCATAGAGTTATACTTAAGCGGCAACTTTATACACATTGAATACAGATGAAGTCCTTGGCAGAAGGAGAGAATACTTCTCCCATTGTCTTTGTTCATGCCGGTTTCAGGTGTGATGCAGAGGAGGATGGGGAGATGCAATTTGCTTGAATCTAAATCTCCTCTAAGAAGACTGTAACGAAATTCACCAAGTGCGGTGTTTTATAACACAATATGTTTCAGCATATGACAGCAAATTTCAATACACTGGCACTGTTTAGAGAGATGAGAACAGCAGGCTGATAGCTAAGGTTAGTTTTTCATCTTTTCAATGGCAGCACAGCAAGAGCATTTCCTCAAAACGTTAAGAGGATAGTTTTGAGTTGACAGACTCAAGGCTTTATTTAGGAAAGGGAAACACCATTCCTCTGAGCTCCTTTGCCATGGGGAAGTCTCTGTGCTGTCTGGCAGTCTTTGTCACAGGCTGGTTCTCAGGGCCCCGAGGTTTGTGTGGTGAAAGCCGTCAGCGATCAGCGGCAAAACTCCTGCTGGCGCCTTCCTTGTGATGGGGATTTTGCCCAAGCCATGTAGCATAATAACAGACAAAAGGAGGGCTGAAGACTCAGGGTGTGATTTCCATCATCTCACTTTCCTTATATATTATAGTAAAATATAAATAATTTTAAAATAATATCATTTAATAGTTCTCAGGTTTTCAGGCGATTGCATGTGCCCTGCCTGAATGGACATACACATTTGAATTTTCAATCTGTAACAGACTCAGAGGGGAAGGCAGGAAAAATAGCATTTAAAAAACATTTATTCAAGAAAAATCTTTAGGGATCATGCCTAGGATAATCTTTTTCAGGGTGACCCTCATGTTCTACAATATAATGGTTTTACCCAGCAGTGGTTTAACGGTTTTGAACAAGCTGTAGAGCCAAGGAACAAATACTCTAGCAAGAATGGAGGAGTTTACTCTACTCAATAAGGCAGGAGTACCAGCCCACTTTTGAATATAGAATGGAGATGATTAATCTACTGACCTTTTAAACCCCAAAATCACTGAAATGTATATTACATACATAATGTGGTCTGGTTTTGTGTAAATAATTGTTTTAAGCATGACAGCCCAGTTTGAAGTAGGTGACATGCCAGTTGGGAGGCTAGAAGGCACCATTGCTGTGCACTTAGGCTCTCGTCAAATAACTTGCTTGCTTCAAGCCTTTTCTTTGAACATAAATGTTTGTGAAGTTTTCCAGTGATTTTTTTTCCTGGCGTTTGCTCCATGACTCTTATTATTTTTAGCCATGTAAAATGGCATTATGCAATTGCTGAAATTTTTTTCTTTCAGCCCATGAAGATTTATAAGTCTTAGTTTCCAGGATACTCCCTTGAAGTTACCTTCTCTTTTTGACCTCAGGATTTCTCTTCCCAGACCTTTGGTATTTATTTTTACTATTTCTGTGGTTGGGGTTTGGCAATGTTGTTTTGGATTAATGACAAACATACATAAGAACTGGAAGGAATACACCTCTTAGTCTCCTAATTTAATGCATGGTTTGTTTATCAATAGTAGAAAGAAGTTTCTGGACAGGTTTGACACATCTAATAACAGGCCTCTGCAGCCAGGTAGAAAGATTTTAATGTATCTGAACTGCATGTAATTCTTCACTTGTTCCAAAATAGAGGCAATTTAGTTATTTTGTATTGCAATGCAGTATTTCTTTCTCAAACTTTGCCCAGAAAGAATTGGAAGTGGAAGTCAGTTAGTTTGGACAAATATGCATTGTTTATATGGAATATTTTAATTGACATAAAATTGTGTAAACCTGCTAGCTTCTCTGCTCTTGGATGAAGAAAAGACCTTTGGCGTAACAAGGACCTGAATTTCTGTTCTATTTTTTCCTTTTATGCAGGAAACTGCAAATAATTTAATGCTCAGATGAAATTACTCAGCATTTTACTCAATCACTGAATTTTCCTCATAAGTGGTATATTCTGCTTTCATCATATATCCAGTAATTTTTTAACTGGCATCTTCTGATGATCTTTTCACTTTCTCTTTGTATTCATATTTACCTTCATTATTTATTTACTTAGGCTTAATTCCTTCTCTACACAGCCTACTGTGAATAAAATGTTCCTCTGAAAATGATTAATTTTGCACTTTGTTTACAGAATGGTCTTGCAATGTTGTATCTGATACTCATTAGTAGGAAAACAGAAATAAAAGGAGAAATATTAGGTCTCACCACAAATCATTTTGCATTCACTGGGATCAGGATCTGACCCAAAACGTTTAGGTTAGCTCAACAGCTCAAGTTTATTCGAAGGGTCTCAATGTTTATGCCTAACAGTGCGTCCTCCTATGACTTTTTATTTTTAGCTGCTCAACAGTTCTTACTTTCTGTGAATTTTAAAGTTATTCTTAGACTAAGCAATACAGTCTCTTCACAGGGAAAAAACTGTGACAAGCATCGCTATGTGATACAGCTCATAATTTCATAGGGCCCATCATTTCCACCTGAAGCTCTGGCAGAAAAAAAAAAAACAACCAATGATTAAATTGTTACTTTAAACTTAGATGTTAAATTTTGGGTTCCAATTCACTCTTCTCAGTGTGTGAATTACTGTGGATACCTGGAGCAGTCCACCATCCTCTGTGAAACTTAATTTAAAGGCCACAAATTGCCTCTGAATATTAACACATGTTCAAACCCGCTTCCTGGAATCCAACTGTACTTTTATTTCTGACATTTTAATAAAATTGATTTTGTGAGAGTATTACTCCTTTGCTACTAGTTCTTACCTGAAACCAAGTTTGGACTTCTTTAAACAAGAAAATGGTGCTTTTTTAGAAAAGGTATTCACAATCCCTTCTTTAAATGGGAATCATATAAAAAGCGGGGAACATGTATGTGAATAAAATGGATCAAAGTGATCTAAGCCCATTTTAAAGAGTTCTGAAATGCATATTTATTGCAAACAAACTCTGTATTTACTGGGTATTGAGGGAACATTTTTTAAAGAACAATTATGTTGTATTTGGAAAAACTGACATTTTCTTTCTTAACTGATTTTAATTGGCATTATGCTTCCACTGAGCCAAAAAAAAAAAGCAAGACAGCAGCAAAATGTAAATTAAAGTAGGAGTAAAGTATCTTAGCTGATGAAAGCATAGATAAAAGGCTCTGAAGCCTTTCTTACAGATAACTTCTTCAAAATGGGGTGGTCCTCGGGCAGTGGTGGCCCGCGCCTATTACTTGGCTTCTTCTACAGTCATTGACGTTGTGCTGCCAATGAAGCAGCTGTCACTTTTTACCAGCACAATGCCTGCCAGCAGCCGTCTCAGAAGAGCTGCTTTTAATTAAATTCCTGATTTCAATTGGATTTCGGTTTGCAGTTCACAGCTAACGGAGATTTTAGGGGTGGGATCTTATAGGGCATTTAGGAGCATTTCAGGCACCTCTGTGTTACAGAGATATGTTCAGAAACATGTCAAGCATCACCTTAAAATTAGTTACATTTTTGCCCTCGTTGCTTGCGAGAGCTCTTTCAGGATCTTGCTGCCATAATGGCTGGAATTATTCATATTTCCAGCTTAAATGTATCTATGGTGGATCTACACCGTTTGTTTGGGTGCCAACATTGTCTCTTTACTGAGGCAGTTTTCCTGCTTCCTCTTTCTCTATGTGTTAAAGAATCATAGAATCACAGAGTCGTTTAGGTTGGAAAAGACCTTCAAGATCATCGAGGGCAGACCCATCCCTTGGGCAGATTCAGGCTCTGCCTGCTAATGATCTGAGTGAGCTGGGATGCAAACTGGCTCTCTCCTGGTGCCTGTAGGGCTATGGCAGTGTAATGCTAAGCCCAAGCTGGTGAGTTCTGCTGGAGACTTCATTAGTCTGTGCTAATTCAGTCTATATGGATTCTGGGCCAGTAAAAGGCCAACTGAGGCTCACATCGGTCTGCACCTGTTTATTCAGATGTGCTCACAGTCTCATCTCATGAGATGGATTTTTTATTTCTCTGGTCCTCCTAGAAGCAATCTTCTGCACCTGTTTCATGTCAAGTCCATTTTCCTGCATCATTGTATATGAGATTAACTGGAGAACAAGAGATGGCTCTACCCTCTCCTCTTTGTCTTGCATTAGCACTGCTTGGCACGACATACGGTCACTGGTTCAGCACAGTCATTCTCATCAGTCTGGTTGACGTTTGGAAGTCACGGACAAACACGGGTGCAGCTTGACAGCTGAACACCTGGGCAATGAGCATGGCATGTCAGGGACACGCTGGGTGTAGCCTACATGCACTATGTTATTTGGTCGGTGCTGTGCAACAAAGCTGGGACCTACCTGCAACCTGAAGGAGAAATGAAAATTGTATGTATGGTACTTCTGGAGTATCTCTGTTGTATCAGCCAACGCACTGAAGACTCAACCCATCTTGGTGAGCCCAGTGCAACCGGAGAGCATCAGGCGGACTGGGCACTCGCTGGCCATCTGTGTTCACATTTCCCACGGGCTGGATTTCCTGCCCATGCGGTGCATGTCATGGGGTTTCCCAGACGCAAACATGGGAGCCCAGGCACATGCTCGGGGGCCGTGTGACAGGGCTGTGGCTGTGGATCTCCCACAGATGGAGCACAGCTGTGTCTGTCCTTGAAAAGGGGTGACCTAAATTTTATGCAGTATTCCAGTGACATGACCGGCACATCCCTTGCTGCTTGAAATACCCAGTGTGTTTTTGGATTGTGCTTGTTTACCATAGCTGCCTCTCTTTAGGGGCTCGTGCTAACCCTGCATTTGACTGAACCATCTAGAGTTTTCTCCTCCACATGCGGTTGGCAAGTGCCCATTTCATAGTGACATTTTTTTGCTGTCAGGTTAATGAAACTGAGCTAGGCAATACTGGATTTCATCGTTTGCTCTGCTTCAGTCCTTGAAGTCATTCAGTTCTTCCAGTGAAATAGCCCAGTCCTGTTCTGTACACCCACAGATATCATAAGCTTATTTCCAATTTTTGTGACCACGTTTTCAATGTCATCTCTGCTGACCATATTCTTGCAATGATGTTTGATTGTGATAGTCAGCAGGCAGCAGATAGAAAACCTTAGCTCATGTAATTTGTCACAGCTTTTGGTATCAAAATAGTGCTGGTAGTGTTTCCAGCTAAGGTTTTGCCAGAATGCAATTAGAATGTACCTGTAAAATGTGTTTTTTCTTTAACTACTGTAAGTATATATTAAAATAATTCAATAAGCTTTGCTTAAAAATACCACCATGCTTATGAAATAGTTGCTTTTAGGCCAAACTAACACTAACAGTGTATCATAATATTAAAGATGTTACAATATTAAAGGTTTAGATTTCCATTATTAGGAATATTCCCCCTTGTTTAACTCTGTTGTAGCTGTGTTTCCTATATACAGACCCCAGCTATTGCAATAAAGCATGCTTCTCTTTCTTGAGTGAGATGCCAGAGAGATAGTGCAATAAGCACTTTCTTCTTGGCACGAAATCAGTCTCTTTCACCAGTGGCTTTGGAGCTGGCCTTTCAAGCAGTTTTGTTCTGTTACCCAAAGAACTGGGCATTATGTTGCCATCTTTGCTGTGCCACAAGGGCTGCCTTATTCCCATCCCTGCTCTCCAGCTTTATGGCTGAGAAGAAAACCTAAGAAATATAAACCAAATGCAATAGTCCATCTGAAAGCAGTCTAGGTAGCAACTCCAAGAGATACAAACTGGGCCACATCTCGCATATGTTCAGTACCGGTGATTTAAATGTTGACATTGTCATGGTGACAATTAGAAGCAAGAAGGGGAGGATCCTGGATCTGTGTGGTTTAATGGGAATATTTCGGTGCCAATAGTCACTCTGGTCAAGAACCACCCAAACTTAGGCCTAGGAGGCTCCATGGGTGTGACCCCATTTTAGCGGGGAACCAAGCTGGAAGAGCATGTGTACTGAGAAAACAGGAACAGGTCCTGTGCTGAGCAGTCCTGTTTTCGGTGAGCAGTGTCTCATCTGGGGAATCGGGACAGAAGTTGCTTAACCAGTGGGTGCCACCATCAATTTGGCCATTTGGTGTTTTGCAGGAGATGGTCAAATTTGAGCATGTGGCAATAAGAGGCAGTGATGCAGCCAACAGCATTTAATGAATCGCTTTTGAAGGTGTTTAGAACTTTTTCTCATTTCTAAGCAATAATCAGTCAGAAAAAGGCTTTATAAAATATTTGTCCTCCTTTCTGTGGGTAAAAATGATTTACTTTATTTGGTGTTTGATGCATTATTTTTTCCATTAGGAAAGCAAGCTCTAATCAGTTAAAACACCTGCATGAAAGTATCCCAGAATGACCTGATATGATGGATACTATTATAGACTGTAGTTGAATAGGTGCTTGTTTTCTCAGCTGTGGGAACAGTAGAAACTGAAAACGTTCTTTCTGAAAAGTTCTGGAATAATTTTTTTTCTCTTATAGAGATCTTTCTAGTATAGAATTAAAGTTGCTTTAAGTATATTTCCTTGCAATGAACATTCTAAAAATAATATGGGATGATAAATAAGGTGACATTTATATTCAGTGCAGTGCTCATTGCCATAAAATTCCATAACCACAGCCCTCTTGTATAGACATTCAATTTAACAATACATCACCTTTGATTCACAGCTCTGGATAGCTGAAAAATCCTCTTGTAATGCTTGCCCTTGGCCCCAAATAACTTGCCATTTGCTTGAATTACATACGATGAGTAAGCACTGGAAGTGGTGTACATCTGTACATGTCAGTAATGTTTGTGTAAGGTTTAATTTAGCGCCATATATTATATTGCAGGCTTCACTTTCTGGTAAAGGTGATGTGAGGAAAATGTTTCATTAAGTAAGGACTGCAAAATTCATTACTTGCTGTATGTTATTTCAATGTACCATTTTTTAATTCTAGATGGATTTTTGCCATTCAGGGGCTGAACAACATAATGTTGGAGTTCAGCCTGGTCATTTGTGTCCTGAAGTACATGAGGATGACAGTACTAAAGGGGTACTAAAGCTTTCTGCCAGTTTAGATATGTTGTGTGTTGGGGTGAAGTAACTCCCTTCTATATGAGACAGAGAAGTTGTTCGGATGCAGCATTTCTCTCCCTGTGTGCATTTCAAGTGCGGGGTGCAAATTTTTACTTCCTCTTCTGCTCTAATTGAGCTGTGTAAAACTGCCCTAAAATTTGCTGTATTTGTAACTGGATAGTGCTATAAATATGTGTGCAGGTGCCCAAAATGCAACTTGTCTCTCTGAAATAAATTTTTTTTTTGGTGGTTTTTTTTTGGTGTTTTTTGTTTTGTTTTGTTTTGTTTTTTTTTTCT
Organism: Pterocles gutturalis; assembly: GCF_000699245.1. NCBI lineage: Eukaryota > Metazoa > Chordata > Aves > Pterocliformes > Pteroclidae > Pterocles > Pterocles gutturalis. The sequence continues at coordinate 55,261 of NW_010122597.1, read as the reverse complement.
TTTCAGCTGGCCTATTTGATCTCATCCAACCTGGTATCATACATAAATTGAACATCAAAATGTCATGGGAAACTGTGAGTAAACTGAGGCACTCAAGATTTGACTAAGGCATATTTTCAAAGCCATACTGAGAGATAACATACTTCTAAAAATACCGTTGGAAGTTCTGGTCCAAGCTGGAATGCCTTAATTGTGGTCGTGTTATGAATGGTGCATCAGGAACTGCAGAAATTAATGTAAAGGATGTGCTTCTCTTTTCATCTGTGTTGCTGTGTTTCATCAAAGGCATCATTTGTAACTTTATCAGCATCTCAGTCTCCATCTTTGAGTCCTGCATGTCTTCCTGTTACACATTCTTCCCATGATTTAATATCATTTCTCCAAAGTGGCATTCCTCCAAACTGTACCATAATAAGCATGGGTAGATAGATGTACATCTACTTGCGGACCACTGGAGACCAGTCTTCACCCAGATGTAACTGCAAACCTACTGGAAGACAATTCCATTCATAGGCGCAGAACCATAGTTGCTGAGTGTGTTATGTGCTTGTTCAAAAGGAATTCACTGAGGCTATCAATGAACTTCACTCAATGACCACAAGTTCATAACAAATTTTGACTGTTACTAATACAGTACAATACAAATGAATGTGTTAACAGTGCAGTTGTTGTTTGAAAACAGCAGTATTGCTTATGAGAGAACAGTTTCTATTTTCCTAGTACAATTTTCACACATTACTATTAATTTAAAGTGAAATACAAATAAATAGCCACCCAGGCTTTGTAATCCGCATGTTTAATATGTCTGTTATACATCTATTTTTTATTTTTAACTTATTCACTGTGTGAGTTTCTTCTCTCACTCTGTCCCCATTAATATCACTCGGAAATGACTGGGTTTTGGAAATATAGCTTCAAAAGAGAAATGAGATTTTCGCAGCATGCTAAAATCTTGGGTGGTATACAGTGTTGTCACTAGTCATATAATTAAAATTAACGCCATTGACAAATGCTGCTCTAAAGGGCAATGGGGCTTCTTTGCTGATCTAGATTTACATTCTTATAATGTACAGTTAATAACTGGTATGATCTTGTTACAGATTGATTACTCTTCCTCAGTATGTCCCTTGTTTTGTATCCCATTATTGACTCTAAGGGCTTAATTAAATGAATCAGAGTATAAGCACATATTTGCTGCAACAATCACAATTCCCCATAGATAATTTTCTTTGGCTGGTCTTGCTGGGATTTCCAGGAAAGTTCCCAGAAACTGTTTCACAAAATAGAGGGATTTCTCTTTTTAAAACCCTTTTTTGGTATGACACAAATTTGAGCTCAGAAGAGTTTAATTTTTCAGAAATAACCATGAATACTACATGCATGTGTGCCTCTATAACAACAAAATCTTCAGAAAAAATTGAGTTTAAGTTGAATCTTATTTGATTTCTGTGGTTGGCTTTGGAAACATTTGGTTATTATTTTCCATTGAAATTCGCACCCGCTTGGGGCAGCAATATGTTTAAGTGCTTCTCCTGTTATTTCTGCGCTGTAATCTTAATTTTAAAAATTGTTTTCCATTTTTTTTTCTATTTGCTCTGTGCTGTGTGTACTTATCTTTCACATGGCAATAAATAATTCTGCATTTGCTATTGGTGGTCTTGGTCTCAGTGTGCGTGCTTGAGGGTAGGAAGGCTCTACAGAGGGATCTGGACAGGCTGGATCGATGGGCCGAGGACTATTGTATGAGGTTCAACAAAGCTCAGTGCCGGGTCCTGCACTTGGGTCACAACAACCCCCTGCAACGCTACAGC
>NW_010122597.1:0-53091 GCF_000699245.1 Pterocles gutturalis | reverse complement strand
TATCACTCTCTACAACTACCTGAAAGGAGGTTGTAGCAGGGTGGGTGTTGGTCTCTTCTCCCAAGTAACAAGCAGCAAGACAAGAGGAAATGGCCTCAAGTTGCACCGGGGGAGGTTTAATTGGATATTAGGAAGAATTTTTTCACCAAAAGGGTTGTCAAATACTGGAACAGGCTGCCCAGGGAAGTGGTGGAGTCACCATGTCTAGAGGTATTTAAAAGATGTGTAGATGTGGTACTTAGGGACATGATTTAGTGGTGGACTTGGCAGTGCTAGGTCAATGGTTGGACTTAATGATCTTAAACGTCTTTTCCAACCTAAACAATTCTATGATTCTATGTGTGTGTTGAAGGGGTACAATACATAGCCCCGTAAAGAGCATTTTCTTTGATTTCGAGAAAGAGAGAAGGAGGGATTCTAATTTACATCTATATTGATGAAATAAAAGTATGGCCTCTCCATTCAAGAAAGTGGGTGTGATTTTTCAAAATTACTTGTAAGGCTTAGATGACTCCATGTATGGGTGGCCAAACTGGGACATTTTTAAGAAACAAGTTTTTAGAGAACGAGGTTCAACATTATAGAAATTTTAAGAGGGCACATTGGCCCCAAAGAACCAGCAAAACTCTCAACTGCTGACTGTGAGTGCAGTGCATTTCTCTTGGTCTCTGTTGCATTTGTTGGTTCAAGGTGCTCAATTCTGTATTAGACATTAAATAAAGGCGACTCGTGCCTCAGTGTACTGACAGTCTGAAGACAGGCATTAAAGAGATGAGGTTTATGGAATGAGTCAAAAGGGAGAAGTTGTTTTGTTATTTTGGGATTTTTTTTTTTTTTTGCTTATTAATATAGAGATGAATTAAAGACATTTCTATGAGAGCAGGTGTGAACATCCTGTGAGCACATAGCAGACTGACAAGGTACAAGTAAGCTTGAATCCAGAAGCTGTATCACTGTGTCAGCATGCCACTATTTAGCAGGAAATATTAGCTCAGGCAAAGTAACCTGTTAACAGTGCTGCACGATGTTTGTGTGAGTGCTGGGTGTCTTCTTGCCAACTTGGGTAACTTAAAGGGAAGAGCAGCTCCAACTTCTCATGCATTTGCAGACATGCATCCACTTTCGTGAGTATCAAAGGCTTGTTCTGAGCATCCCCAAATCAGTGGAGGCATACCAGTCATCTCTAAGAAGGTTTGTGTCAGACCCCAAGAGCTCCAACTGGCATTTGTTGTGGCTAATTGTTACACCTAGGAGCTCCAGCTGATGTATGGCTTCCTATGGCAAATACAAAATAAGAAAGAGATCCTACTTCCAAAACTTTAGCCTGAATTGAAAGCAAGCTTAAATGGAAATGATCATCCACCCCAACTCCTTGCCAGAGCAGGATTATATCCTGCAGGCTGTTTTCTAGCATTTGCCAATCTGGCTATTAAAAGCATCAAGCAAATAGGATCCATTACTGGGAAGAGTCTGGGAGACTGTTCCATTGTTTAAAAGACGTCATACAAGTACATTGTCTTCTGAAATTAAGTATTTATTTTTTCTTATCTTAATTACATCTTAACCTTGGTTATGTTATGAGATACCAAATTAAAGTCTGGTATTCTTAAAGTCCATGTAATTGTTGGCTATTACAGTTCACCTCGGTATCATTAAGCTGATCAACCTGGGGTGTTTGGTCACCCCAGGGGAAAGGACTGCACAGCTGCATGACCATAGCTATTCTGTGTCACAGGGACCAGGGCAAACGATGGCTATAAAACTCCTTTTGCCTTCTTCATGTATCAGGCCTGCACTTTCCTAATAAATCAGTTCCTCCATTCCATCACAGCTTTTGCTGTTCTTCAGTGAATGTTTGCCAGCAGCTATATCTACGTTAGCAAGTAGTGTGGCCTAGTGAGAGTGTGGGGTGAATGCAAAACAGGACCTCTAGAGTAAAATAGTTAGTGCTGAGGGCTTAAGTTTCACAATCATGCATGCTTTAAGGTTTTGGGACAGTTCTGGGCTGGTCCCTCAAACTGGATATATGTACTGGTTGGAGATCATTAGATGCACTCCTAGAACACGCTTTGGATTTTAGTTTTTTCTGAAAGTCTTTGACTCTGAGACTGCTTTGTTGTGTGAACCTGAGCATAATAAGTAGCGATGATCTGGAGACTTCTCCAGTTTTGAAGAAAAGTGTACTTCTGGTCTGAACTAAAATGCTAATGCAGACACAGTCTAGATCTTTTTTGGGAGTGTGTTGGCCAGAGCTGAAAGCAATGTTGTATAGCAGCAAGAAATATTTGAGTCAGACCTCAGGAAAATGCTTGTAGTGATAAGGGCAGTGAAGTGCTATGGAAGTTGAATAAAATCCATGATGAGAGGTTTTTAAGAAAAGGCTAAACAAAACATAATCTGGGAATAAAAAAGACATAGTTGTTCCTGCCTACAGAAACAGGAATGAATTTGGTTAGTTTATGACATGCCTTCAAGCCAAATTTCCCATATGATTCCAAAGTGCACCACCATATCTCTTCAGGAGTGATGACCTTTGTATAAACAGCTCCAAAGGGCTTTGTGTTCTTGCTGTGTCACAGTGCAGTCCTTCATGAAGTCTCCCACAACAAACTTGTGGTTTCTTTCAGTACTACACCTCCTTGCATTTCTTCCACCTGATTAACGTGTGTCCCTTTTTCTTAAGCATATCAGCTGCAATTTTTCCAGTTTAAATTTTCTGTCCTTCCTCTTGCTATTCACTATATTTTTTTTCTCTGCCTTGGCTGCTATTTATAACTTTTCCTAGTTTAGCTACATCATGGATTTTCACTGATGGCCATTAACTCTCCCAGATACTGAAAGTTTTCAACAAAGTTGAATAAAAAATGGTGTCTACCAAGTAATCTACATTGCTGGTGGTAATCTACTGTTAGCCAGACTTCAGAAGATGTACCTGGTTCTCTTCAGGTCAATTTAAATTCAGGTTCAAATGAGACATAATAGCAAATGTTCTACTGAACTGATGGCATATGATTGTTTCCTGCCCTTAATTTGTAATTTCGCCAAGCAGAAAACTTCAAATTAATAAAATTGCAGCCATTCTCTTCCCCTGTGTTGTACATTATCGTGAATTATTAAGTGTCTTGAAACAGAACTGCTCCCCACAAAATACACATTTCAGAGCCAAAACCCAAACAAGTCCCAATTCTAAGCCTCAGATCACTCAAAAAGAACCTCAATAAATTTGGGCTTCTTTGCCATTGAATTCAAATGGATGTTAAGGACCTTAACTCTCTAAGGTTCCTTTTAAACCCCTCTCTTTTGTATAATGATTTGTTACTTTATAAATTTTCTGCTGTTGCTTATGAGGATCCCAGTGTCTCAAGAGGACTGGCCTTTTCAGTGAATGGTACAGGTGTTGAGTTTGAACATAGAGGTCCGGTCTAGCCTTGAATCTTGGCAGCTGCTTCTTAATGCGGTCTCTGGGAAAAGCAAGAAGTAGCCTCAAACCTACCCTACTAAAGTGTTTTAAAATCCAGGTCACTCATTTCCCAATAATTTATTTTAACATTGACTCCTGCTCAGAAGATAACAAAGATTCAGAGCTCTGAGGCTATTTCATGTGCTTTCTGCTGACATTTTAATTAGAAATATATATATATTTTTCTTTCTCAGATATTTCTGTTTTGCTAGGATAAATAGTATTCAGATGTTTTTTTTTTGATGTCCAAAATTATCTGTATACCCCTATCCATTTCTGATACTGAATTTAGTAATGTTAAAAAAGAACAATAAAGGGAAATGTTTTGGTACAAACATCAGTTTTGGAATGAAAACATTTTCAGCTATGAGGCTCCATTAGTTCTGCAGTTAGCAAATACTTCAATTGACACTGTTGTCAAACCAAGGACATAAAACTGAGAGTGTGATATGTTATCTGCTGCCAATTACGTAAGTTCATGATGCATAAGTTATTGCAAAAAGTAAGGTCATGACTCCTAAACCAACTCCTTTTGAAGTTGTAGTTCTTCATAAAACCTCCTGCATATTTGTATATTTTAGTTAGTTAACTCTTAACTGAATTTATGCAAGTGCTTATGAAAATGAAGTATTATATGACATTAAAGAAAAAGCAGAACCTTGCATGGTCTACAGGAATACCAACTTGTTGATATCAAATGCTTATAGAGAGGTGAATCTGTCCAAAACATGGATTTTAGTTCCTAATCAAAGAGCTTGATCAAAGTTCCTTATCAGAGAGCTGTTTGGAAATAAATGTTTTTGACCACCAAACATAAACATTGGAGTTATTACAGAACATTATCAAACAGGTAGGTAAGAGGATTAGGACTCAACCTCCCCATTTCTAGTCTTTTATGGTAATCTTACACTAATCACTGAATTTTTCTGAATGCCTTCATTTGTCTTTCTGTATGACTAAATATGACTAAATGCTATATTTTTCATATGAAGATAGTATGTAAGTAATAGACTTAAGTTTTCATTTGAAAAATGCCAGCAAAGCTGGAAGAGTGACAGAGGAACAAATCACTCCACTCAGAACTGGAACAGTGAGGTCCTTCTTCATGTCTGGGGCAGAGGTTTCATAAACTTTAAGAATCAAGCCACCATGACACTAAAGATGCTTAACACCTTCATCCTAATGCAAAGAATTTCTTAGAGGATTGTCCAGCTACAGGAATATTTTTTTCACTTCAGTTAAAAAAGTAATGAATTTAAAATATTATCTCTTTTCAAAATTGGTGGAATTTGAATCGCCCTTTGTAAGTGATTTGACAAAGCCTCCCCTAGAACAGCTAGTAGTCCTTGTTCTGCATCATTCAGGTCAAGGACTGAAAAGCAGGTGTTTTCTAGTCTACTAAATTACTTCAAGATAAGTCTTTGGGCTTTTTCTTCAGTTTTTGGGACCCCCTCAGCTACCTCTGTTGCTCTGCAATTTACCAAGTTTGTACAAGTAGTTACCTATTCACCAGCCTGGAGAAAGACCAATGTAATAGTCCAATGGGCAGTCTAAGTTCAAATTCTTGTTCCAATTTATGTTTAATTATTTATTCAAAGTGAAACAGGTCCAACAGGAGAGACCAAGGAAGCTGTTCTTCAGAATAACTGATAGCTTGGTGGCCAGAAATCTTGCCTGGGATGCAGGATTCTGACACTTGGACATCTTTCAGAACAGCAAGTTGAAATCTGGATTTCTGTGCCTCCAGTCAGTGCCTTAATCACAAGATGATTATCTGGGAGGGATGACAGTTTTCTTGCTCTTTGATGTATTTCAAGTCATCTTAGGCATGAGAACCTTTCCAGAGTAATTTGTCGGTGAAAAAATGCATCACTGTAAACTCTGATGGGGGCGTGACATGAGTTTTCACAACCATGTAGGTCCAGAGTGGTTTGGCCATTGTGGTAACCCCTCAAAGTCCTGTGTTTTGAGAGGTCAACAAACAATGCTGAAGGGCATGGGTCTTGGGAAGCCTGTAGAATGTCAAAGCATATGTCTGCATTAGTGTCAGACTTGTAAATCAGCTGTTACAAAAGTTTAACAATGGGGAAATGGTCACATACAAATATTGGTTTGGGCATTGGGCTTATGAGTCTTGCTGTTTTTAAACACTTCAGCTGACATTGATATGAACCCAGAGCATAAAACCAGGAGCCTGACATGTGATCTCTTGCCAGTTGCCTTCAAACTACCACATCTGATGAGGAAAAAAAGAGAGGAAGTGGATGGAGAAATGGGACAGGTCATCTGGACTCTGATAATTAATGTTCCTTAGAAAATAAAAGTTTTGAAACTTTCCTGGAAATGATGTTTTATGATCTGCTACAATGGCCCACAGGGGGGATGCTGCAACCTACACATATTGACAATTGTGGTATTACCAGGCAATTCATTTTTATGAGTAATTTCCAGAGCAACCCTCAACCATGCAGTCACGCATACAGTGCAACAGTGTGCCATAGAAGAAAGACTCAGCTAGAGGCCAAAGATTATACAGATTTATTAATATTTGGGAAAAAGATCCTAACAGCAAATTGAGCAATAGAGGGGGGAAGAAGGAATGGACTTGACAACAAAGCGAGCTCTGTAAGGATGTGATCCAGAGCACAGTGAACTCAATAGAAAGATTTCTGTTGATTTCTTAAGACCTTGGATAGATCTCAACGGAACAGAGACACTCCACCTTATACTTTCCCCCCCTCCTTTCTCCAGCTGAATGGAAAATACATTCTTCCTTGTTCACAGCTATCATCATTTACTGACCAAGCATCACAGTCAAAATGTTGATTGTACTTGGGATGTTAGAGCAAAGAATCTCTGCTTAAGTAGCCTGAGAAGTGGCTTGACTTTTCCAAGGGCTGAGCAACTTGCAAATTCTCTCTAACAGCACCTTCATCTTTTTATTAGACTCATAGAATCATAGAATGGTTTGGGTTGGAAAGGACCCTAAAGATCATTGAGTTCCAACCCCCCTGCCATGGACAGGGACACCTTCCACTAGATCAGGTTGCTCAAAGCCTCATCCAGACTGGCCTTGACTCAGAATAGTCTTATTCTGTATTTAACTTTGCAAACCCACTCTGTATTCTCCTTTAAAACACAGAGAATAATGGAGCAGTTGGATCTATAACCTTGTTTCTCATAAATCCTTCTCCATAAACACTTTTCTTGTGAAGGTAATGACCCATTTAGTCATCTTCTATTTATGTCTAGTCTAAGTAGTTATAGCTGTTACTTTTAAACATCTATTAAATACTTCAGTAGTGCTTAAACCATGCCAAGGAATACTTGGAATAGAAGAACAATGAACAGAGATGACTGAAAATGAAGTAGTAGAACTGAATTTGATTGTATATCATTCAGAAGAAAAAACCAGTTCTGTCAAAGTCCCTGTTAAGGACTGTTAGAGAAAGTGATATACCTTGCACTAAGTGAGGCTACATAGATCATGAATCATGGCCCGAAGTGATCTATCTCTGGGATCAGCTTGGTAATCTACTTTCAAAATCTTTCCTTCTATGGGAGCAAAGTTTGCTGCCTAATGTAAGTAGTGTTTGACAAACTCATCCTGCTGTGATAGCAACTCTTATTTCATCCTACACACTGAAGAACATAATTTATCTTAGCACTAGGCATTGAGCAAGGCTAGCTGTGGGGAAGTAGAACTTCTAGGGTTTCCTTTTGCTGCTGAACTCAGTTGAAATCTGTAGTCAAGCCAAGCCTGGTTTAAGTACTCTGTTGATTATTTTCTTTAACGTGGTGTGAAAGACCAAGGCTGCTTTATTGCAATGGAGGGTAAGTTACCAACAGGACATGCTGAGATGAGGAGCTGGTGACAACACACAGAAAGAGAAATCCACATTGCTCCCCATCACTATGGAGATACAAGAATAAACTTCCTTATAGAGAAAACCAGGCCATTTGCAGTGAAGAACGCTCAACAGAGAGTCTTACTGTTTGGTAGACTGCAGCCTTCTCAGTGACCAAGAGGTCAGGAGTGAACGCTTCCAGGTCCCTAAGCCCCTCATCTTCCCCAGGCTGTACATGATTGGAGGGCCTGCTCCTCATCTTCCTGCCCACCGGGGTGCCAGCTGTATCAGAAAGCCCAGATTTCATGGTCTGAGGATTTACCCATTCCCTTCACTATCACTGAAGGTGCTGGCTTTGGCGCTTCCCTTTTTGTTGCTTTCTCTAAGACCCTGTATGGTAGCATCAGTGGAGACAGTTGTCTTTCTTCTAGCCTAGACATGTACACACACACACACACTAACAACGGGCACTGGCGTGTCCTTCTGTAAGGTGATTCTGACCTAAGGGACACAGCACCAGCACTGGCTCAAGCTTTGCAACAGAGTAGAAAAAAATGCAGTAGAATTGGTTTAAAAGAACAGAGAAGAATAAAAAAAGCAGTTCTCTACTATTACAGCACGCTGGACACTGGACATCAATTCCAGTCTAAGGCCTGTCAAATGATGAAGCACAGATAGTGCATTTGGAGATTTCAGTTTAGCTTCTGACCCAGACCTCCCTGAGGCAGTGGGAATCCCTCTGGGTTTGATAAGTGCAGTAGAGGCTCTTTCCTCAAGGACAGGTAAACACATAGTCATAAACAGGTTGTAAAGGAGAACTGAGCTTACTCAAGGACTTGTTTACTCAGATTCATCCTGCAGGATCAGCTTGAACACATCTGTGAAGATCCCCTGGGGGTCCTGCAGTTTTCCCCCTTTGGCTTGCTTTCAGGATTTGTTTTAGGGAGTACCCTGTCCACAAAGAGATGTGACAGAGTGATACTTGAAAACCTGGTTCTGTCCATTCTGTCTGTGTCACAGTAGATCTGGTTTGTTTACTAGGAAGCCCCAGTGTTATGACCTGAGGAATGAAGGGGACACAGACTTTATTTGTAGTAGGTATTTTAAAATCTTGACATTGTTGCCACAAACAATGTCAAGATGGAAAATCCTGATTCACAAATCAAGACACAAAGGTGAGTATCAGTTTGTTAGGCAGAGACAATTAATCTGTGCTGTGGAACAGCACTGGCATCCTGAGCTTGGTTATATGCAGAAGTGATGATGATGCTAAACAAGATGTAGTTCTACCTCTATGGCAAAATTAATAGCTTTTTCTATGGACTTGGTCCAAATGCTATTGGAGTCCCCAGGAGAAAAAAAAAAAAAAAGATCCCTTTTTTTGGCTGCACATGAAGGAGATGAGTATCAGTTTTGATTTCAAACACAAGAGTCTCAGGATGTATCCAGACACATCCAGCACATGACTACACAGCTGATGTGTACATTTCTCCTTTTTCCACTCTAACCAAAAGGTTCATCAAAGCTGTAGAGATGTTTGATATTCCTGGTGAGATGAGGTCAGTGCTCCTCTCTTTGAGCTGAATCATGAGAAATGGAAGCTGAAGGGGACAGAGGGCATGGGAGAGAATAGGTACTATTTTTAGGACAGGGACATTCATTAGTAGCCCTGGCATCACTGGAAATCTGCAAGAAGTCTCTGTTGGGGACATGATTCATGAAGTAATATACAGAAGAGATGCAGAGGCCTGCAAATAGCAGGCTCCCCTACAGTCATGTCATTGACACCTGTTTGCATTTGGATTTTATCATACTTGTGTGCCAGTATTTCAGACTTATTATTTTTTCTCTTAGTCTTTTAGAGGGCAGCTCTTGACTCCTCTTGCGTGTTTTGCCCTTTGCACTTGTTTCTAGTGACCATCTGACTGCCTTCATTGTGATTCTGTCCTTTTCAGAGCACTATCGATTATATACTGCACTTTGTGGGAATCCGGCATAAAGGGACAGCTTTGCAAGCCATCATGGGCTCCAGGTATCTATTTTTATCAACCTGAGCAATTGTTGCTTAGAAGAAGAGACCCCTACTTCCCAGGCCACGTGTAGCTGATGTCGCTTAGTCCAAACTCCTTTGACCTCAGTGCAGCTTAAGCGATGTGACAGCCCAGTCAGCCCCTTTAATTCCAGTCTTTGTGAGGCTCATGTGATAATCATGCACTTGCTCTGTCAGAGGAGCCAGCAAAGAGCGATTCTGTGCTTGCTCCCTGCAGCAGACCTCTTTCTTGCCTTCTCTCTTCCACCAGATTCCTTTCATTTTGTTGGTTCTATTCAGGAACAAAGAGGACTTTGTTGAATTGCCTTTGTGGTTTCTTTTCCTGAGCCTTGGAAGATAGCGGACTTTTGCCACTGTTTTATCCAACCCTTTATCACATGCACAATACCCTGAATGCCTGAAGGAGGCTAGTGTGTGTTAGCCTAACTCTCTGCTTTTTTTTTTCAGGTTGGAAGCCAGGGCTGACTTCTGGATGCCAAGTTAGGAATAACTGCTGGAGTGAAAACTCAGGGAGGAGTCTGTCCATGCAGCAGCCATAAAGGGTCCAGTCAGAGGAGCTACAGTCATCTGTAGATTTCATCTTGTTTTTCATATTCTCTGGTCTTAGCAAGTCCCAGTGTCTACACAGACATGTTTTTATGTACAGATGTAGAACACATCCTCATCAGACAATCTTTGGGCACATGTTCAAAAAGGGGTAAGAATGCATTGGGTGGCTGCTACAGCTGCTAATATTTAGCAGCTTTAATCTGAACCTGTAAAAGTGTTTTGACATGATGAACAGCTACAACCTTCACAGATGTGGAAAAGCACTTGCAGAAGAGTTAGATGAGGGACCCTGGTTTATAGACTTTGCCATAAAAGTCTTCTTCAAATCTCAGGACAAGTCTGTAGTGTGGAGAACGCTAAAAAGAGCAGCTGACTCTAATCTTTTTCCCTAACCACTGTCTCAGCTGCCTTTCCCATGACCTGCCACTCTACCTACTCCCAACACAAAGCCCTTAACATGTTTCCTTTATTTAATGCATCAAAACGTCTTTTTAAATGATGGAAAATGTAGCTGTTACTCAAGGCTGCCCTTGACTGATAGCTTTATCTATTTTGTCTATTGCCAGAAGGACACAGTGTGGTCCTGGAGAGTCTCTGGACAAGGTAATAACAGTGAGTTGCTTCATCAAAGCTCTTCCCATGAGGGACGAGACCTATAATCTTTGTTTTTAGTGGAACAGACTAACATCTCCGAAGGCGTAGTAGGTGTCAAACTACAGTGCTTCTGAGCTCTCTATGCAAAAAGTCAGGCAGTGTTTAATCCTGTGGGTGACCTCATGGACCTCGGGGGAATTTCATCAAGGACGTAGTTAGTCTGCATTTTGCAATAATCTGTAGGAAATAAGCTTGGCATTTCAGAGATAAAATTCGCAAGCAGTACCATTCCAGTCACCCAACGTGCTTTGTAGATGGGATTTCTGTAACTGTTTCTTTCTAAAAAAGTCTCATGTTCAAAACTGAAACTTTCAGCCATTACTTGGGCAAAAATTGCACAGAAACTAGCAGGAATACTGCCTAGAGCAGAGTGAAATAAAAACTGGAGGATCTGGTGCTGTGTTATTTGGCTCGTGCTGCAAAACTTCAGCAAATTTGTCTCTAGCAAGAAAAGTGAGCAGTTTTGACAGCTTTTGTTATATTGAATTACAGTGACAAATAGGGACATTGATTTGTAGAATGTCTGAAAGCACCATAAACATAGTCTTAATGAGAAAGATGTTTCTTTTTATTTGACAGAACACCACTGTTTTTTTTCATGCATACTCTAGGTGCACCAACAAACATAAAAGACCTGGTTATCTGAGGCAAAATTCCTGAAATATTATTCTCTAAATCTCTAAGCTTTCCCTTATTACTTTTTATTCCCAGAAGTATTTAATGATTTTATTGTCCACAAAAACTGTAACAGTACTAAAATAAAATAAAATAATTAGTGCAAACATGAGTACCTCAGTGTTTTCTTACGAATTCAAGTATGAATTTAAAGTCAAACATGCTTTTCAACATTAAAATTGTATTGTCCAGAGGATAAACGATCCTCACTATCCCTTGTGCAGTTATAGTCCTTGGGTTGTTTAACTCCAGTTTTACCCACTGTGGCACTTTTTGAACTTTGACGCCTACAGTGAGTAACTCGTACTATAGTAGAAAATAATTTTACATCCACATGCACATCACAGTTTTAGTAGGCTCTTTGGAGATCAATCTGTTTGGAAAGCATCTAGAATATTATGGGTGCTGCCATAAATAGCAATGATAGCAAGATAATTTTGCTTATCCCCCAGGAACACTTGCAAGGGAAGGCATTTTGCCATAGCTGTTGGGGATCCAATCACTTCTAACAAGGTGTTTAGTCCGGGATGTTGGCATTTTACATGAGTGTTGATTTCATTGAAAACTGTTTAGTGCTTCTGTCTGTTGTATTTCTAAACTTACATCTATCTCTATCTAATCGAATACCTTCTTTAAATGTGAAGAGTTGCACAGAGCCTGTCCAGATTAATTCTGTTATGCCAGTTCCCACACACAGGCCCATATTTTTCATCACCTGCTTTACTTTTGATATGACATTAAAATGGAACCAGGAGGTTATTGCTATTCACACAAGTGTATTCACACATCCAAGCCCTCCCCACAGGTACAGATGCCTATGCAAGTCCTTCACACACAGATGCATGTCCCTGCAAGTACATGTACTCCTCTGGCATTGTGAATCTTTCTTTTTTTCTAATTTTCAGAGGAATTTTCAGGAGACTTAGCTCAGCTGTGTCTTTACTGGCTGAGCCTTTTTGCTTACTACTTTTCACTTGCCCATGTCTCTATCCTCACTGCATGCCTGCCTCAAACACTGTTGCAGCCTGCTGAGATCAAGCCCATGAGCTGCCTGAGGCAGGGACGCTCCTTCTAGTGCATCCTGACAGTGTTGCCTGTTGTCTGTAAGTTCATCAGCCCAGGAACCCACTCTGTGTGTGCGGATGCAATGGGGTGCAGGACCAGATGGGAGGGAGCTGCCAAGAAAGCCAGAGGAGCAGAATGCACGTGGAAATTAAGCAAGACATGACAAATATATATTCCTGCTTTAGGTGGCTACACAAGAAACAGCTGCCGCTGGGGCAGCCCCAGCTCATCCAAACCATGCTGAGAAGAGGCACAGCTAAAGGAATTTTTCATGTGTTGTCACATCCTCAAGGCTTGTTTTTCAGAGCACAGAAATGCTTTTTATTGTCTCAGAAGCCACCTCCTGCACACTTACAACTTTTAAAACAGCCTTACTTGGTTTCAGCTGAATTAGGGATAAGGAAATCCCGTCAGGTCCCATTGTCATTTGAGCTACCAGAGCAGTATTGTTCTTTATGTTAATTTGTCTAACACTGTTCGTGTTTAAATAACTTGGTGTAATAACCAATTAATTATTGTCTGTGCCTCTTAATATATATTCATATGTTTGAAAAAATATTTTTAATATTTCCCTTAGACTTCAAATCCCTTTGTTCCTCTTTTTAACCCTTTCAACCACTCTTCCTTTTCAAGAAGATCATGTTAATGTAATTTTGTAGATGAGGCAGTGGAGGGAGGGTGAATCTACACTGACTGCTTACTGCCCATTTCCTTTTACTGTATTGCTGTTAGACTCCCTTTTGAATCAACAGATTCCCTTAAAAACAAAATCCAAGAGGACGGGTTGCTCCTGGAACCTCTCCAAAAGGACAATGAGGAAGGAAAGTTTTGACTCCTTGCATCCAACATAGTCTATCCCCAGCAGCTGCTCAAGGTGATGTTTGAGAGAGTACATGCCCTCCCCTGAGTTCCAGCCCTCACAGTGGCAGGACAGGTGGGAACTAGCTAGCATGGCAGGCTGAGATGGAGTTTATTTGGCTGAGGCAGTCTGATCCCTATGCGTGTACTCCCATGCCCTCTCCATGTCCAGCAGCCTGTCTCCCTGCTCACACCCCCCACTCCCAGCTCACTGGGGGACGCCTTTCCCTGCTCTCCTCGGGCCAGCCGTCCCCATCCAGGCACATCCCGGCAGCCTCCGTACTCCCCCTGGGGTTCCTGCAGGGCCGCGTGCTCTGGCATCGCATGGCGCAGCGCGGGGATGTTAGGGCTGCAGCAGCGTTGTGGGGCTCACAGAGCAGCGAGGCTGTTGCCTTCCCTCTGCAGGAGGGTTTCTGCCCTGGCCACGACCAGGCCTGCCCCCATGACAGACCTGAAATACAGAGCTGTATGCCCAAACGTAGGGAGCCTTCTCACCAGAGTGTTTGCCTGGTGTAGGAAAGACACCTGAGGCTGGTTAAGATGCTGGCCTGATGCTAGGAGACAATGGAGCAGAGGCCTTTTGTTCCCGGGTGAGAAAACAGATGCTGCTCTGAAAACAGAGAGCAAGTGCCTAGGAAAAGGACTGGGAGCTCTCTGACACCACGGTGACCCGCTGCATCCCGTCATGTTGCCACCAGCGTCCTGAGGCAGTGGAGCCCTTCTCCAAGTCCTGTGGCAGCCGCAGGGGAGCAGCAGCGGAGGCACAGCTGTGCGGGCTGGCCCTGCAGACCTCGCCAGGACACAGCTACGGAGCAGCTGGTGAGCACGTCTGCTTTTCTTTTTTCCTATGTAGGCTTTTGTATGCCAAATAATACTGTATTTTGACAGTAGAAGTGGTGTGCAATAGCACGGTGCTGTCAGGATATCCAGGGCCTACTGTGTACAGGTGAGATCTCTCAGCAGGGTGGAGGGTGGGCAGGCCTCTTCATAGCTATGGTGAAAAACAGGGGGGGAGGATGTGGGGAAGCACTTTGAAGAAGCAGATGAGTAGGTAGGACGGGAGAAAGTGGGGGAGCAACAGCCACGATGTTGACTTGGAGATCTGGGGACACAAGAGTGTGGTTGGTAGCCTTGGGGCTACCTCCCTGGTCTGGAGAGGGGCTGAAGCTCCTGGTGGCTGGAACAGAAGTGGGAAGAAACCTCTGTCCGTCCTGTGTGACTGGCAAGTGGTGCTGTCAAGGGACATTGACCGTGAGGGGTATGCAGGGAGAGGGAGGGAAGACAGACACTGCCAGCATGGATTTATTGGTGACCGGGCATATAAGTGGCTTACTGGTGACCTGGCACAGATTATGCAAGAGACAGCAGTGACCTGCCCAGCCCATCTCCCCAGGTTTGTCATGCTGAGGTCAACTAGCTGAACACATACTCTGCTGACAGCTTGCAGGCAGTCAGACCCATGCTTGTCTTGTTATGGTGTCTGCAGAGTTTGCCCAGGTGCCAAAAAATGTTCTGTTTTCAATATCTGAGGTAGGAAGAGAACCCCAGCTCCCATGGCACAGAGTGGAGTTTCAGATAGCTGCTCTTCTGCAGGTGTCTGGTGTACCTGTTGGTTCTCTTTGAGCCTTCTGCTGAGGGCTCAGGAAAGGGCATTGTGGCAATGTCTTTGGTTGAGGTGTTTGTGGAGGATGTTAAGGAATTTAGTCATTTTGCCTGGATATCTGCAGAATGCCTATTGGGCAAGCACCTGTACTAGCCTCCTGGTATTTTTGGTGCAGATAGTTCATAAGCAGACAAGCTGGCTAATCTAACAGACCTCTGTTGCAATCATGCCTATGGTGGTAATAGCCAGCCTTGAACTTGTTGACAGCAACTGTTGAGAACTGGGAGTGGTAGAACTCTCTAAATTGATGGCAAAAGCTTTTTTTCTCACGAGGGGCTTCTAGGAGGGGAACTGCTGATGTGGGGAGCCTTGAAGCTCTTTGATGTGTACAGAAGTGTTGCCCCCATTGATGTAATGCTAGGTGCACAGCACAAACCAGTCCTCAGGAAGAAAACGGTTTCTAGATCTAACATCTCCTCTGAGAATGAAGAAACTGATATAGAGAGCAGATGATGCTGTGTCCCATGTCAGTGCCATCAGCCTGGGATAGCTACCCTTATCTTTGGCATCAGCCTTGTCTATGCCTTGGAGGTCCTTGAGGAACAAGTCTGCTCATCTGACACAATGCCTCAAGCAAATGGACTTTTTTTTTAAGAAGGCAGATCTACTGATAGGTATGAAATAGGAGCAAGGGTTGTAGGGACGAGCACAAGGAACTTGTTCAGTAGCGGTGAAAAAAGGGGGAGCAGCGGTGATCATGCTGCTGCCTGCATGTTGGACAATGGTAACCAGAAAGCTTAGAGCATGGCCTGCTTTTAATGTATTTGCTAGTGCTGTGGGGCAAACAAGGGTTGAGCACCATGTGTGCATCAAACTGGAGACATACATGGGTAGGTTCAGAGGCCCATGGACAGGTATGGAGCTGGAGCAAAATTTGGTGCAAGTGACTCTGGCCAGTGACATGTCCCAGATATTTGTGACAATGCAGAGGGAGACACTGAGAGAATAACTCTTCTTATGTTAGCAGGGAATGGTCTTGGACTTCCTTGCTCCCAGTGTCTCTATTAGACCCTACTGCATCTCCAGCACTCAGAGCTGTTTCTCATAATATACATTACTTTCCTTTGGGGAATCCCTCTTTCTCTGGATAAGAAACAGGAAGCACAAGCTGTAACAGGCTCTATTAAATTATCCAAGAGATGTTGTGCTGGAGAGGATCCCTGGAAGTCATCCCTTGCTCTGAGGCAAGATCACACTTAGCTAGATGGTCCCTGGGAGAAATTCCTGTAACTCTTCCTGGACACCTCCAGTGATGCAGCATCAACTACAAACAGAGGCTGCAATGCTTCATTCCCCTTGCACTTAATTTATTTTTTTCTTCCTGACCCCAATGGATCTTTGCTGCAAGTTAAGCTTACAATTTCTTGTCCAACTCTTGCTGCATATGGCAAAGCTTTCTTTTGGTAACAGTCTTTCCTTCATATTGGACAACTCTTTGGAGGCCTCTTTCTCTCTATCAAGGCTTCTCTTTCCCCAAGCACTTAATGTTCCTGCCGTGCTACGCTGACCTCTCTCTGGCTTCCTGCGTTGCTCTTCTGGTGTGAGCTTTGTGTCCCTGTTGACCTTGTTGGCAATTTAGGTCTAACATTCAATGTGTAACACAAACCTAGAAGTGAGGTGACTTACTCCAAAGACCAGGACCCTGGCTGAATTCTAGCATGTGGTTCTCCTAAAGGATAATAACTCACGAGGATTTGGTGACCCTCCTGTAAGTCCTGGGGAGGAGAGTGCTGGCCAAGGCCTGAGGAGTCCTTCTGTGGCATGTTGGCCCTCCCTGCTCCATCTGCTTTCTATTGCGCTTGAAAAGGAAATGAACTGAGCTAAATGATTTCAAAGTGACATTCCCCACACTGCACTCTAATTCCATAATTGCCAGCTTCATGCAGTTCCCAGTATTAAAATGTTTAAAATAATAGCCTTTGAAAAGAGCCAAGGCTTCGAAAGGGCCATACACCACCTCTGCTGGAGCAGTAAAATGGTGGCAGAATAATTTCCATATGCAGTGGATGGGTGTTTGGTTATTTGGGGGTCGAGCATAGTTTCTTCCTTTGCCAGGAATTTCTCTAAGCCAGGAGTCAAAATTACTTTTTTCCTTTGTGAACTCTTTTTAAGTGCTGCGTTGACTGATATATCAGCCGTGGTTTGGTCTTCAGTTGACGGCTTAAGCTTCCTAGTGCAAATTTTTGAACAGACAAAAATATTTTTTTTTTTAAATGGACTACTCTGTATCTCCAAATAGATAGGGGGTTGAAATAAATTTTTACTCTCAGCCCTTTGATCTGATTCATTTCCCATGTGCAGTTCTGTAAATGCCTGTGTGGCAATGATAGCACTGGCTTGGTTTAGTCCATTAACTACATCTTCACTGTAACTTCTGGGACAAGAAAAATAATGCTCAACCATCTGACAGCAGGCAGCCACCAAAGATCTGTTGGCCAGCACTGGTTTGTACATCACAGCTCAGGACTGCTGGCTTAGACTTCAGCCTGCAAACCTGCAAGATTTATTGTGTTTACTGTTTACTAAACCATTAGCTGGTTTGTGTTGCATTCATTCTCTAACACTATGTCCATTTGCTCCATGCACACCTCATATTTTCCCTCCCCTTATTTTTTTTTTTTTTTTGTCAGATGTTTTTATTTTTTGAAATCTACCTCTGAAACAGTTCTGCAATTTTGGCATAATGTATCTACCAGCATGGTTGACTTTCCTGTATAGTATCAAGTCCACTTCTGGAATTCATCAGGTTATTATACGTATTCCATTAAGTTAATATTTTATACATGTATCTTGCCATACCTTCAAACAACACTTCTGTTGGTTTTGACAGAGAGAACTCAGCTTTTTTTCTGAAAGTAGAAAATAACCAGACTAAATATAGCAAGCGATCTCTCCAGCAACGAACAGTCAGAATTTATGTTCTCAGTGTGCACGGCTCTGAAGATGTGATGATTCCATTCAGCTGAGCATCGAAAAGATCAAAAGACTTTACTGAAGTGTTACTGTCACTTTGATCAGAAAGCTGTATTGGAAACTTAATGAAAATTAGTGTCTGCTTTTGACAGTTGCGGTTCTTCCTATTTCTAGTTGTGGTGTTGATATTATGGGAAAATAACCCATCCCTGTTGAGTCCAGACACTGTGGATGGGTTTTGGGTGAGAGATTAGATCAAGCTTTCCTTTTTTTTTCAGTAAATATGGGCTGATAAATGGTCTGGTAAAAAATGATCTGAAAGCTGAGGTCCTAGACTGAGACTCGGAAAGTTTTGGTAGAATTGTGTGGAAAAAACTGGGCATATTTTGTGGGAAAGTTCAATGACTTGAAGTTTGGTTTTGTTGCAATTCCATTGTACTTGACTTTACAAAAATCTGTGGAGGCTGGACAAGACTGTAGGATGGAGGTAGCTTGGGAAGTTGACTGCTGAGGTGGTGGCAGGTTAATGAACAATGCAGGTCACTCCATGCAAAGGTTTTTG
This sequence comes from Pterocles gutturalis, assembly GCF_000699245.1. Taxonomy (NCBI): domain Eukaryota; kingdom Metazoa; phylum Chordata; class Aves; order Pterocliformes; family Pteroclidae; genus Pterocles; species Pterocles gutturalis. Next base: position 34,794 of record NW_010122597.1, on the reverse strand, counting down.
ACTGACCCTTCCTTTGCGTTCTTCCACTCAGGTGGTGACTGAATATGGATTTTAAGTGATTCCCCCCCAACTAAATATAAATAGTTGAGGGCAAACCAACCTGCTTTTCTCAGCTTGGTCCTGAAGTTATCGAGGAAGCCCTTAGCTTAGTGTATTCTGCATTTGTCTTTCTTGGACTGGGATCTTAGTTTCTCTGGAAAAAACAATTTTTGTTCTACTGTTGGGTTTTTATTTTTTAAATGTCTTTAAAAATATAAAATTTAAAGTTGGGACATTCATTCCCTTACGTCTTTTATTTTACTTTTTGATCTAATCCTTAGAGCATTAGCATATTAGAGATGATTAGATGGTGATCTCAACTTTTCAAAAATAAGATCTATGAGTTAGTCCCAGTGTGGGACCCTAAATAAGTGCCTGCAAATGAAGCACTCCAAAGGCTCTTGTCTCTCTCCCTAACCAGCTTCTACAAACGCTAGCTGTAGTCTTGTTCAGAGGTTAAATTGACTAGATTTGGGACAAATTAACATATTGAATTTGGAAGCCCAGCTCTGAACTTTATAGGGTTCAAAGCAGTTATTGCATCCTAGATTTGAAGCCCAATGGTGACCAGACCACAGCTTCCCATTGTCGTCATTCTGCTGCTGCAGACATGGGGACCACCTTTGGAGCAGATAGTGGAAAATAAGCAGAAATGTCCTTACACACCTGCACCCACCCTTGGAAGTGGTGGCAGAAGCACTTGTCCTCAATTGTCAGTTGGCAATTTTGCTCATGTTGGCCCTCTGGTGATGCAGGGAGCTGTCTGCCTTGCCCGGAGCTTAAGCCATCCCCAGCTCCTCTGCAGAACCAGCTTTGCAGGGGAACGTCCACGTGTTTTTTTTTCCAGAAAGTGACTGCTTTCAGCAATGGTTGGTGCCAGCTTGCTCAGAAAAATTAAGCAGGTGGTTAAAGATTAGCTTGTGGCCTTGAAGGCTACGGCCTTTTGAAAGAACCTTGTTTAAAAAAAAAAAAACAAACAGAAAACAAACAAACCACAGGAGTTGTTTTGAGTTCTCTTCAGTAAAAGGAGCAGTTGATAGCAGAACGGCATGTTTCTTTGGTGACACCTCCTGTTCCTCACAATGAATTTATCTAAATTCTTGTTTCCTGAACCCTGGAGAAGAGTCAAGCGTCCAAAGAGAGTTTCTTTGCTCACAGGTCCAAGATTTCTGTGTTCGGCACGCTGGGCAGACAGTTTGTCTCCACATTTCTTGGGAGCACGTTGCCAGACCTTGCCTGTCTGCTTCTGACAGCCAGTATTTCCCACTGCGGAGCAGGCTGCTGCCTCCTCCCTGGGTCTATCAGCTGCCTGGAAAGCCCAGCAGACAGCTTGGACCCTGCTGTTCCCAAGCTGTATGCACTAGCCTGTGTGCAACGTGGGCCATAATCCCAGTTTTCGCTAAACAAAAGAGAATATAGATGTTTCTGCCTTCAGCCTGAGCAGCCGTCAGCCACGCTCCCCATGGCCCTGGTGAGGCTGCGCAACTGCCTGGCCTCCACCATCACAGCAGTGGGGATGAGCCATGAAATATTCCTAATTCCTAGGTTGCTTTATGCCCTGAAGCTTGAAAGTGTAAAGCTTTCCAAGGCACTTGGCTTTATAAAATGCTTGTAATACTGGGTATTTTTATTACCCGTGTGAAGGCTTCCACCAGTGTAACTTCATGGATTTCTAGCAGAATTATTCTTGATTCCTGTCCATGTGAGGAGAGGATCATATTCCAGGACTTTTCAGCCTGGGACCATTATATTTTCAATTGGAAGCATCAGCATTTTGTCTACAGGCATTTCCAAACCTAAATTATTCTGGTCTTTGAGTTCCACCAATTTATTTCATTGATATTTTGATTTCTTGGCATGTTTTAGGATGGAAATGAAAGTTGAAATAACAGGATTCCCTGTAGATTGGAAATTCTGCTTTTTGAGCAGGTCTTATGCAGCATGGGATTCTTTCATTGCCTAATTTAACACACATATATATATATATGTATATATACATCTCTCTGTAACGAGCACCTTGGGACCCTGAATAAAAGTTCATTACAGTTCCTTGTAACAGCATTTGGCAATTTACCAATAAGTGGAGAAATGCCCAATTTTAATCCATCAGGAGTTGTATAGTAACTTCATGGATAAGCTTCATATTGATTAACTTTTAGAAATATCTTGTAAGGAATACAAGAAGTACTTGAGATTAGAAAACTTGTGTATTTACAAGCTAAACACAGCTTGCAGTGAAGAAAGCAAGAGAAGTAAACCCATGGTACCCAGGTCAGTCTCATGTCCTTGAGATTTTTCTGTGTGGGAATTTGGCACAAACAGATCTACTATGGCAAAATTAGAGTGTTTTAAACATGCTGAGCATCCCTTTTAAGCTCCCCCATGCAGCTGTTTTACACTCCCCTCCCTGCATGCCTCCTCTTCATCTCTGATGTTTGGAGCTGTTGCTCTGCTGACCTTCATCTTTCCCAAACCAACTTCTCTGCCTTGCAGACCTTTCTTTAAACAAAGACCTACCTATCTGTCTTTAAACATTTAGTTCAAAACCTCTGTTTCACATTTTAATTTCCCGTCTTCCTTCTCTTTCTATAACCAGGCTTTTCAGGACTTGGCACCCACTTTTGGGAGGATCCCTTGCAGGGAGACAGGGAGGGCAAGAGGGCATCTTCATGGCTAAGAAAAAACAGGGGAAAGTAATTCAACTTTGTCTCTCTCCCTCCATCTAATAGCAGAAGCTTTCTGTTTCTGGATGGAGACAAAATGAAATTTTCTCTTGTGGTTTTTTTTGGTTGCACGATAGCTTAAATGTTCCCCTTACCTGGAGGCCAGTGGGGACAATGGCTGTTGTGTGCCCTGAAAATCCTTCTTCTTAGGAAGCTCTGCCTGGAAAGGCTGGGCCGGGTCAGGCGTGGCCCCGCATGGCTGCAGATCGACTCTGAATTGGGCCTGGACTCACCTGACATATGCCGACTCAATGGCTCAGCTAGTCTTCTGCTATTTTTGTCTTTTCTTTAGGGAGACAGCTTGACTGCTTAATGCAGCACTTAATTCTCAGGTCATGATCTGCATGTCTTCAGGTCATAGGGGAATTTTGGCTTGCCAAGTGTTAAACCTTCTGTGTTTATAAGCGTTAAACCTTAATGTGGTTACTAGTTGCTGCTCTATGTGTTTTGTTTCAGTCTTGTGAAGACTACGACATATGGCTTTAAGGGCACTGCCGACAGTAACTCAAGCTTTGTTTAAGACATCACAGCTAAAAATGTTTCATGCCACTAACACATTATGGTAATGTGGGACACTTTACACTGTGTGAATATAAAACTTGCATGTTACAAGAATGAGATATTTTATATTTTCTTGTCAAGGGAAATATTTACTTAATTTTTTTTATAATATTGATTTGTACATAATTAAAAAAACCACCATATTTTGTTAGTTTTTGTGTGAATTAGTGGATGGAATCTTAAATTTATTTAAAAAATAGAAACCACATCATGCAAACATTTCTACACAATGTGGGAGTGCTGACCTCTTTAGTCACTTACAAAGCACAGCATAGCTGAGTAGGGATGTCTGGTTGGCTTTTCCAGTCACTGCAGTGCTGACAGCCTGCAGGTGAATGACGTGGGGAGGATACACTCTTCTCAAAATCTTCTCACCTTCTTACTCATTTCACTGATAGCTTTGGATCACCACAAAATTCTTGTCCCACTGAGCATCTGCTGACCTCAGTGATCTGCTGAAGTCAATTGGCCTCTGCTGACCTCGGTGATTTCCCTAAGAACTATCGTGTATATGGAGGCTTTCCTGTCCTTAAGACCTACATTTTAAGAGCCTGCCCCAAAACTCACTGAGTTGATGGCAAGACTTTGACCTAAATAGGCTTTAAATTGAGTCTTATTGCAGAATTTGCTCATGGAATACAATGGGGATTTTGTGTCCTGACATGTTTTAAGCAAAGAGCCTTTCTGCTTCTGGACAAAGAGAAAAAGCTGTATTTGTGTGGGACAGGCGATAGGTTCCTGATGTGGGTCCAGGGAGGTACTCATATGTAAAGAGGCCATGAACAACGCTTCTGCAAGCATTGAGAATTGTTTAAAGGGCCGCTTGGCAGCTTTTTAACCTAGTTACAAAAATGTGTGCAAATCTTATTCCAAGGTAAGTGTAAAAAACTGAATATGGAGCTATTAAATTTAATCTCTATCCAAAGCATTGTAATAAACAAAGAAGGAAGAAAATACCTAACTACCAAAGAACAATGCAAACATACTGGCTCTTGTAAGTTCACGTTTGCCTGGACCCCAACCAATGCCTGGTTGCACACTATAAATTTGCAGGTGGTATTTCTGTTTGATTTAATTCAGTCCTCCAGAGCTACCTCTTCTCTAGATGGAACATATGCTGAGGTGTTACTTTCCTTAGCTAATGAGGTCTTACACACACATTTGGATGAGGTCTTGCTATAAAAACAGTGATTATTTTGCCTTGTATGTATTGGTTAAGGGACAAGACCTATGTAACAAGGTACTTTGCTCTTTCATGGTTGTGGAGCAATTGCTGGCATGTTAAAATATGTTGTTATAGCAAGCCAAATTCTGATCTCACTTGTAAATATGTAACCTTTATAGAATATGAGGCTCAAATGAATGTAAATGAGAGCAGGAGTTTACTTAATTCTTTGGAAATCTAAAGCAAAGTACAATCATAGGAAAAACAGGAGTGAAAATCCTCAACAGATCCTCAAACATAGGTGTGGATCAAGGTAGGACCAATTATATCTGTATCATTCCTGTCAGCTGATCATTTAAATGGTACTAGAAGATAATCCAGTATGAGAAACTCCACTACTTTCCCAGGTGATATGCTCCAATCCTTCACAGTCAGGTTTTCCCTATGTTAAACCTAATTCTTCCCTGTTGCAATCTTAGTCAAATTCATTTTTCTCCTATGTAGCATGCAATATTGCACTGCTGATTTTTATATTGCTAGGAATATTTTCCTGCATTTTCAATCTGGAGGTGTTCACAGATGTGTTTTCCGACAGAACAATTGTAATTTAATTAAGGTGTTATGGGGCAACAAGAGTAGAAACTATTACATCTACTAACAACAGTCATATCTCTGCTTATCACCATAATAGAAAAACAATTTAATTAAATGCCTCTGCTTAGTCAAGTGGTTTTGCAGTCTGAGTTTGCCATTCCTGTTAATGGAGCCAAATTTGTTTATTTTTGGGGATTCCAGAAATTCATGTAACCATTTCCAAGAATGGTTGTTAGCAAAACGATAGTAATGTTGAATCATTTGTGCAGGGTTATAGATAGCAATTGAAAGGAAGGAGTATGTGCAATTACAAACCATGGTGGGCATGTACGGTGTTGATGAATGTGAAGAGGATAGAGGAGCTTTTAAGAGAGCAGACAGCCAACAGAGAGAAGGGGGTCGTTCAAGGTAGTGCAACATGGACTTGGCAAAGGAGATGAAAACTTTGTCCCTGTAAAGGAAGCTTTCTAAAAATGCCTCACCATTGTCTCTGCTCCACTGATATTAGGGAGGATGGAATACATAGTAATAGACTAAAGGATTAAAAGCACGAGTGGGAGTTCTCTCCTGTGCCATAATGGTGGAGCTGAAGAAGTGCTCCCAACAGTGGGAAATCCTTAGTGAATATCCCTAGTGTAGACAGGGCCCCATGGAGCCGTTAGGAGTTAAATCTGCAGGAAATAAAAAGAGGGGGAGGGAGTGTGAGAGATGCAGTACAGACCGTTCCTAACAGGAGTAAAACTGCACATAGCCCAGAATACAATATAAGGAATATAATTGAGAAAGATGTTTTGAGTGAACAATAACCTTTAAATTCTTTAGTGTGTGTTCTCTGAGCTGTAGAATGTTCTGATTGTTAAGGTAATTAGCTTTTAAAAATAGTTATTTTTTTAGATTTTAATTACATGCTGCATTTTGCCTTTGTTATTAGATGGGGTCAGTAAGGTTACTGAAGTAATTATTGCGCTCTGCTTGGCACTGGTTAAAGCATAACTGGAGTAACTGCATTCAGTTCTGTATGAAAAAACGTGGACAAATTGAAGAATTTAGAGGAGGAAAGATGGTAAGAATTTTGGCATTCAAATCTAAGAGGAAAGGTTAAGATAACTTGGCACCTTTAGCCTAAAGACAAAAGAAGAGTGTGAGGAACATAATAACGGGAGACATAAAGGAATGTTATAAAGAGGACAAGGATCAATTATTCTCATTAGTCAACAAGGATGGGACAAATAATAATTGGCTGAAGCAGAAGGGAAGTTTTAGGTTAAATATTAGGCAAAACTGTAGAAGAACTGTTCGGCAGTCGGACAAGCTGCCAAGAGCCATTGGACAATCACTGTTGTTGGAGTTATTCAAGGCTAGACACCCATCTACAGAAACAGTTATGGAATAATTAAATCAATCCTGCCACAGGCAGAGGGGTGGGCAAAGGGTCCTTCTGGCCTCAGTGACCAAGATTTTGTTATGGATCTACTTTTTCAGGATTCACACCCACCCCCTGTATTGTAAACTATGGAGTCTGCTTCAGCATCTCCTAAAATCAAGGGGGAGAGCAACAGTTCAAAGCTGCTCTTCACAGGGTCAGAAAACATGTGACACATAAAATTATTTCCTGATCTCTGCCCATGCATTTCTTTTTACAGCTTCTTAGAATCAGACTTCCTTTCCTCTGGGTGTCTCTGCTTTGTCCCTTTGAAAATACGAGCTCTGGGAAAATAAAGTAGTAACCAAAACAGAGTAGAACGGCTTTGGATTTATTGCTATTCACTACTTTATGGCAGCTTTCAGACGTTGAACCATAAATAATGTCTGCATTTTATGGACAATATGCTCCTCATCTTCCCTACTACTTGTATGGAAGAAACTGATATGCCCAGTGCAAACTCTGCCTTCCCGGTGTCAGCAGACCTCTTTGTGTGGATTCTCTGAGATACCTGAAAAAAGCAAACCAGGAGTAACTCTAGAAAAAGTTGCCCACAATGGTTACCAGCCAGATTTGGCCCCAGAATTGGCCTGGACAGGTTCTGTTTCCAGCTGCATCGTGAATGTCAAGGATGGCTCCAAATACTGGTCATCTCTCCTGTAGCCCCCTTTAAGTACTGGGAGGCTGCTATAAGGTCCCCCCAGAACCTTCTTTTCTCCAGGCTGAGCAACCCCAACTTTCTCAGACTGTCCTCGTATGGGAGGTGCTCCAGCTCTCTGATCGTCTTAGTGGCTCTCCTCTGAACTTGCTGCAACAGGTCCGTGTCTTTTTTATGTTGGGGGCCCCAGAGCTGGATGCAGTACTGCAGGTGGGGTCTCATGAGAGGAGAGTAGAGGTGGAGAATCACCTCCTTTGACCTGCTGGTCACGCTTCTTTTGATGCAGCCCAGGACACAGTTGGCTTTCTGAGCTGCAAAGGCATGTTGTTGGGTCATGTTGAGCTTCTCATGAGCCAACACTCCCAAATCCCCAGAATAATGGCAAGTTCACACAAAATCCCTTTATTTGCTAAGCCTGAAAACACTGAGCAACCCCTAGTGTCTGGAATGCCGTGTCTGGACATGCTCTGTCCACTTCTAGCCAGTGACATTATCTAAGAGTTACAGGGATATGTCTGCTGTGGAGTACCTCTCTTTGCCAAGTCAAGAGACTGGAAAATGGCCACAGAACAGAAGATGCCATTGCAATGTGATGTGCAACCCCTATGTGCAACCTGGGCAACCCCATGACCATAACCATGAGAAGCCTTCACTAACCTTCTTTGCTCTTTTTTTCTTCCCACTCCCATTTCTCTTGCCAAAAAGCAAAAGGTGCTGGGATCCTGGGGGAGGGGGGGGAGCTGTGTAGGAGGGCTCCTCTGTGCCTTGGGAGCCCTGGGAAGGATGAGCTGGGAAGAGTCCTGCCTGGAGGACGTGCCGCTGGTCTGTGTGCTGGCTGGTTACTTCCAGCCAGAGGGCAGGAAGGGCCAATGGACACCCACCTTTCTCCCCATCATGGCTCTTGTGTGCCCAGGGGCTCCAAGAGGAGCCACAGCCATCTCAGCTCCACGCTTCACTCTCCGTCACTTGGATGATGCTCTGATCATCTGCAAAGCGTGGAAGGAACAAGGGGAAATGTTTTATTTCGGCCTGTTTTTCTGCGCTTGCAGAGTCGGAAGAGACCATTTCATGGCATTAACTCTGTATTTCTTTTCTAAAAGCAGATTGTACTTTTGATGAATAACTAATATTTAACATACATTAAAAACAAGCAAACAATTGTCTTCAAATTTCGTTATCCTTGGCAAATATTGTTGATACATATATATCTAATAGGTCATGCATCTAAGCAGGGGGAATGAACCTTTTCTTCTGTAACGTCTATTCATGAGTCTACGTGCAAAACTTCATCCAATGGTTTTTGGAACTCTAAACCCTTCCTTTCTTGGCTTAGTTCTTCAGGCTCTGCTAACTTTTTCTTTTTTCTTTTTTTTTTTTCTGCATGTCATCTTGGACCAATTCACATGTGAATGTGAGGGGGGAAGAACACCTTCGTCACCCCTTCAGTGCTGAATTGAAGCAGTCTGGAGGGCCAAGGGGCCAGATGTTTCTACCTACCGAAGTCGTTGATATATTAGCATGGGGGGTGACGCAGCCTTATACCACCAGCACTTAATAACTCAAAGCTGCTTGGTGTGGCTGTGCTTTTTCTGCTTGTGGGTCTCCTTGCCTGCTAGAACCACTTTGTAACCTCGGGTGCCCTCAAGACCCAACCCCTTCGCTTTTAATTCACTGGGGAGCTTGTGACATAACAGCATTAAGGCACTGCCCAGTCTGGCTTTTTCTGTGATGGGGGTGTTTTAAACAAGATTCCTGCTACAAAGCTGAAAGAGTAGAGGAAGAAAATCCAGCATGACTTTTGGGGTAGTGCAAACGAGTCATAGGAAACTCACTCTAGAGATATCTCCAGAGACTAGTCAAGACAAAAGTTACAGCACAAGCATTTGGAAGGGGGCCACTGCAAACAATTTGTCCTCATTCCAGTTGAGCAACTGTAAGCAGGGACATTTTCAACACAGGCCATTTAGGGACAGAAGGAAAGATTGGATGGCACTAAAAGAAACTACACAAATACATGGTGATAGGATGACTCGGCCACCCGCCACACATACTCTGCTGCTTCATTGTTCTTTCTCCTATCATCTCGGCATCTGAAAAGGTCCCACCCTGGCACAGTGGCACGGCACAGTGGAGAATGGCATAAATTAACTCCAGGTGACAAAATCACCTTCCTCGGCTGGCCTCTGTTTGGCAAGGAGGGAGGGCAGGGGTCGTATGTGTGGCAGGAGCTGAGCACAACAGGGTGAAAAAAGGATTTTCCTTGTCAAAGTGAGCAATAAAGCAAACACGGGAAGAAAAGATGCTTTGCTCTGCTGTGGTATATTTTGCTCTGTGAGTCTTGGGTTTAAAGGGCTGCAGTCATCCTGCTTTTTGAGGAAATGCTTGGATCTAGCTATTCCAATTTCTTTAATCCTTCTCTTCCCCCTAACTTACAAGCTGTTCTTGCTCTGCTACTTTCCCCAGCATGCCAAAGGCACCATACCTTTCTGTGGAAAGTTTCTGCCACCCTCTCTGATTTTGTATTCATGCTGCATAAATATGGACAAGACCTCCCTCCGGCACCTTGGCATGGGGTGGGGAGTTGGATGGGAGGACGGTACATGATAGAAATATTATGTAAGCAAGGTCTGAATGTCTGCAGCCCCGGCTCTAGACAGCCGTTGTCCACAGATATTTTAAAACTGCTTCCTCACCCCCTGCTCTGAGCACCACATCACAATACAGTTTCATTCAGTGAAGAGCTGGCATTCGGGGCCTGGATGGCTTAGCTGGCCTGTTTTGGGATGGGGAGCCTTTCATCTGTAGGTCACTGCTTTGAATTCTGCCCACATTGTTGGCAACGAGGAGCCCTTCTCTTCTGATGGCAGCGCAGCAGCATATGCAAAATTGCTAGGAAGTCTCCGATCCTAGACACCATGTCTAGATCATAAAAGCTACCGTAACAATTGAGTCTAAATGGCCCCCTTGTTGGCAAGTGAAGCAGAGGCCAAGCAATAAAAGGGCTACGGAGAATGGACTACTGTCTAGCATCTATAAGCTAATAGTGAGGAACACTGGTGAGGGAGTGTGAGAAAGTATGCACAGCCCATGAAGGCTCTTTTGGGTGAAGAAAGAGGATTTCAGTCTCCTAGGCTGAAAGGCCAACACCTTTCAATAGCAGAAGAATCATTTACAAATGTGAGAACAAAACCATTGTTAGTCCTCGTGCCTTTAACAATGCTGCTTCCTGTTGGCATCTTCTGCTTACTAATAACACAGTCTCACGATCTGTATCTTCACAGTGCTGCACGAGCACTAACTAATTAATCCTTTGTCACCCCTCTGTGGAAAGTAGATTTTTATTTTTAATGGTCTGTAGCGGAGATGTCTTCCTTAAAACTGTCGCAGATACGTTTATAAAGGCTACATAATACTGACTACACAGCATATGCTAACCTTAGGATTTCTGCTTTTGGTACAGCTATTCCAGTTCAGGTAGGCTACACTCAGCTATATCCTTTGCTGAACTGAGGTCTTAATTACAATGAATGAGAACTAATTCTTGGGAAAAAACCTCAGAGCAAGGCAGTGTTTCAGTATAATGACAAGAAACAAACAAACAGCCCCTCCTTTCTGCCCCCCAAACAAGTCATCTCCTCTTCACTGGAATAATCTCTGGCTGTCTGACCTTATTTATTCAGATGCTGATATGAATCATCATGTGAGCAAGTATTCCCTCCTACACCTGCAGTACTTGGGGTTATAGTTCTCTTTGGTTTTCTGCGGCAATAAGAGTTCAGTGTTACTTGGAGCCGTCTTCATCTGGCAGACCATGAAGTCCACAAAAGCACAGAGGTCTTTCTGTAAAAATGGAGACAGCCCAGATTGCTTTCTCTTTACACAACATCTCAAGAGGACTCCGGACTTCTCTCTTTTGCAGTTATAGTCAAGTGTGCAGCCTCTTTTTGTCCTATCTACTTTTTGTGTGATGACCTCTTCTTGGGGTAAAGAACTGCGTGGGTGAGTTTGGGGGGAGGGATTGTTCTTCTCGGGAAAGCCAAATTGCAGGATGCAGCACATCTTGAGCTTGGCAGCCTTTCACGCTTCCCCAAGAGGCAGCTGAAGGGCCCAAGCAGGGGTAAGACGTTATCAGCTCACTTAGAGCATGCCAGAGCATATCCTTACACACAGATAGCTACACACTGTGTGTACCACAGTTGACCTTCGCTGACCAAAGAAGATCCTTTGGTGGTGGCTAAGGGAATATCTCATGTCATCTGTACACTGTTACAAGGCTGACTACTTAACAAACGAGTAGCTCTGCAGCGTTAGCCATAAAGTGTGTACGAAAGTAACGGCAGAAGTTAAACATTATGTTATCTGCCAGTCGTTCATTGTTTGGAGGGAATATCCCAAGAGCATGACTGAGCATTGGTGTTATAAAGATCTATACATTGCTGTTGGAATGGGGTCATTTGTCACCATCTGGGATTATACCACTAGCAGTATATGAGCATATTCAGAGTATTGTGCAGCTCCAGGTTTCAGCCATATGGAAAAAGTGTAATAGTGAGAAATTCAATCCTTTAATAGAATCCAGAGCACCCTCCAGAAAGTTTTCCTTAGTTTTATTTCTTTGAAATGCAGGCTTGATAACCACTGATGTAGCATTTAGATTGGAAGAGATGCGACATCTAGATAAGCTGGGAGATCTGCTGATACCAACTGCCTTCTGATAGGAAAATCCCTTTCTGTTTCAGTGGAAAAACCCACCAGGCTTACTAGAGCCAGAGGAAGGGTATGGCACAGCTGTGGCATGCATTAACCTCTTTCGACTTTTGTCTCTGTAGACAACCAGAAGGGCTCCCTTATCTGAAAAGAAATATTCTCAAATATTCTCAAATAATTTTCACTTTGGAAATTGTCTTTGCACTCACCTCTTGCATGTCTTCATGTCTTGCTCATGCAAAATGCTAAAAGCATAAAAGAATTGTGACTTGCAACAGGATGATGCTGATGGTGCACAAGAGAACAGGAGTCCTTCTCTCCTTCCCTATCATCTACCCCTCTTTATAGACTACATCTGTGTCTGAGTAGCCATGTTGATAGGACTTCACTGCTTCTAGGAGACTAGGTTGGTCTGTGCAAATTCATCCGTGACTATAAGACAGCAAAATTATTATCCTGATGAGCTCAAAGCCAAAATTGCTCTTCTGTAGTCTTGCCCGGTAGTGCCAGGCCAGCTTCGCCAGTGCTGGATAGAGTATATGAGACTGGATGCTATATTGTCAGAATTTGGAGTGATGGTGAAACTGGGAGGAGTTCCTGTAAGAAATTAGCTCCGTTGATTGAGAAGCAATGATGTTTGGACCAGATTCTGCTGCTGGCTGAGCATTGACAGGAGTGTCTGAAGGACTTTGATGTAATTCTGAGCTTGACATCTCGAAAAAATGCTTTTCCTTAGATGTACCTGGCGTGGCATTATAGCCTAATACCAAAGAAACACAAATGTTCTCTGAAAGGAATGGTGGGATTTTCTGAGGCCAGAAGCAAATAATATGTGTTGCTGTCTGGGAAAGGTACAAATAGCTATAGCTCACTGCAAAAACCTACATTATGGCTATATCTGGCTTAAGTGCTGCATAGTTCTGTGGGCTGCTAACAGATGTTGCCAGAGCAACTTGTTATAACAAGCTGTGTCATATTTCTGAACCCAGTAATGCTGCTGGCACAACCTCCTCCATCTCCCAGTGAATGGGAGTTAACTTTGGTTGAGATAGGTTCGCAGCCCATTGCAGGCAAATACCCTTGAAGCTTCATATGAGGAACTAATAAGGCTCTGAGCTAAGTTCAATGTGTGTGACAAATAGTCCTCTGATAGCCAGGCCTTCCTTGTTGCTGTACAGGTCCATAGAGCTAGTCAGGATATTTTAACAGCTAGATTTTTAAAGCTAGACCAGGGAAGGAAATGACTCTGAGGAGAGTACAGATTGGCAGAAAATGGGGAAAGAGGGCTGTAGAGAGGCAGAGAAGCTCTGTAAAACAGCCAGCAACCAAAGTAGTTGTGTGGCAGCCCCACGCCTACACCTATATTCTAAATTGGACAAAGGGGGGATTTGTACCCAGGTGGGCAGTCAAGTTGCAATGCCATCAGATTTGGTTGGGTAGATCCCTCTGTGTCTCACTTTTTTGCAGAAAAGTTTAAACTCATCTCAGTGAGTCCTGGGAAAATTTATTTGAAAACTTTTTTTTTTTTTTTTTGGAAAGTCAACCCAGTTACAACAGTCTAGCCGCATTATTTTCTCACCTTATGAAAACCCTGCAATTAAACTTTGGGAGAGCATATGAATGGTGTGGTACATGATATTTCAGTGAACCAGGCTAGTAGAAGATGAGCTTTTCACACCGTGAAACAGATAAATCAATGGTGGTGATGTAGGGCACTAGGAAAGTCAGTGGAAAAAAAACCATAGCATTTAGTAAGTCAGAGGAAAAAAAAACCTGCATTGTGTTGCTTAGTTACTTTTCTTTCCTACTGATGAAAAGAGAAAACAATGCAGAAGATCACCTCAAAACAGAATCCTACTTTGGTCCTTCCTGGTGAGTAGGCAGAAATGAGGAAAAATGAACAAAGGCTTCTTCTAAGGGACTGCAGTGGGAACGGGTGCAGCACGTGACAGCCAGCATTGACCCATCTTTCTTGTTTTGTGGGAGTCAAGCAAAGTGTAATTGTGATGTAGCCCTTCTTCACCTCTCGATTCCTTGACAGAACAATATCACTGAAAAGATAAACGAAGTGATAAAATAAACAAATCCTCTAAAGCTTTTATAACCTAGCCGATTCTTTTCTCCCAAGCACAGCCTGCAAGGTGGGGAGTCGTAGTTTGTCAAAAACAACAGTCTACTGAGCCTGGAGAGAGAAATGCTTTGAGCAAGAGGAAACAGGCATTTCAACCACTTTGCAAAAACCAGGCCCTTATTCTCTCTGCGTATTTGATATGCTAAAAATAACTGTGTGACATGGTCTGTGATCAGGGGCTGTGCTGATCATAGCTGGTCAAAGCCAGCAAGGAATGGCTTGGGCCACTTCTGACAAGAGGTCGGGCTGATGTAGACCACAACTGGCTTATTCCAAAAGGCAAATAACCCTGAGAGTCTGCTCTGCAAAAGTGCTGAAGTAAATGAGACTTGTGGTTGCTCCACACTTCCACAGATCAGGCTACTCTGTCCTCATTAGCCACGCTGCTGCTAACTCCTATAAATCTTGCAATTTCTTTTCATGCAGATAAGTTATTGTGCGGGAGTATCCGAACACCTGGGCTCTGCTGATACGCTGCCACCTCCCAGATGAGCTTCAGCCCTGGTCCTGGCTCAGAAACTGCCCCAGCTGCTCTAGGAAAAGAGAAAGGTCTTAAAAGGCAGCTTCTGCACTGGACCGGGGACGAAGGCTCTCCACCTTGCAGTCTCTCACAGAATAAAAGCCTTTGAAATACCTTCACAGCATTGGTATTCATTTTTGGTAGCCTAACATCTGTGGATGCCTAATTTTACTAATCCTGCCGGTGACTAGCTCAGGCAGGCTGGCTGATGCATTCACAGAAAGATGGAGCTAACATGTGCAAGATCAGGAAAAAAGCCAAACTCTCAACAAACCAATGAAGTCAAACGAACAGGTTTCTGGGATTTGGACATGTCATGCCTGCCATCTAGTTACTAGTCAGGGCTTGTTCCATGTAGAAAATGAAGAGTAAATAATCCAGTACCACATAAAAGGGGAACAAACTTACTGGGACTTTTGACAAGTGAAAGACTTTCAATGGTATTTTAATTGAGGTGCTTGGAAAATAATACGATTAATAATTAAAATAAAAATATGTTAATCCCTGCATGTATTTTATTTGGCTGTAAAAATAATTGTATATGCCAAACTAATAGGCAGGAATACAAGCGATGAAGAGTTACCGCAATAATGGAGTTGAAAGCCCTGTGTTCCACTCTCAAATACAATGAGGTTGTTAGCATGAGGTCCTCTTGGCATGAGATGTGATCTGGTAAAAGTTTGACCAGTGAAGTGGAAGCCAGGACATCATAAGTTCTGTGCTGTTTTGTTCTTTGATTGATTGGGTAAGGCACAAATTGGCACAAAGAACCACTTTCAGTCTCAGTTTACCCATCTGTAAATGGAGACATATATCATAGTGATGTTATCAGGCTTAATTATTGTAATGTATTTAAAGCTTCTCAGGTGTAAGGTATTATAGAAAAATGCAAAGTGTATTGTTCCTAATCTAAAGTACTAAATGAGATTTTCAATATTTGTAATCTTGTATTTCATCTGCAATTTTATCTGTGAATGACGTTTTGCCTTTATACACACACACATGTTCTAGCTGAAAATTCACATTCTCTTTGCTTTCTAACAAAGCTTCTGGAGTGTGCTTCAACATTCAAAAATAAGGCTGTGCGCTTCTGTTGAGCATTGATTTAGTTCAAGTCTTCAGTTTAGTTAATTGTTCTGAGCCATATAAGATGCTGATTTGCAGTCATAAAATAGATAAAATACCGCCTAAAGATATAACACTGGTGAACAGCTTATTCACAATGTAAAAGACCCATTAACTTTACAAACCAGAGTTGTTCATTATAATGAATGCTAAATTTTTTCAAAGGAACTGTTCATTTTTAATTTTAGCTTTTTTTGCACATAAAAGACAGTGCCCACAGCTATAGAAATGCAAGTGTTTGCTATGTATAAATGGAAGAATGAATTAAGGGTCTTCTGCTGAACGTGCTACTGCTTTTGATATACTGTGTCTGTCTCAATAGAACAAGATACTGGTTTTACGTAAAAAGACGTAAAAGGGCTAGATGACTATACTTTTAGTCTCTCTGAGCTCAGAAGGTAGAAACACTCCCTGAGAAGGTAGGACATGTCTCTGTTGGCCTCAGAGTCTGGCTCAGAGGTCAGTTTTCAGTTCCTGGTGTTAGACCAATGCTCCCCGACTTATGTTAGATGACGTCCTGGAGGGGACCTTGTGTCCTGCTGCTGCTTGCAAAAGGGTGCTGGTATGAGGGGCTGAGCAATCGCCTTGGGACAGCTGGTGACACGTCACAGCTCCCCACAATTGGGGGCAGGAGCTCGGTGGACGATAAGGGGGATATGGCAGGGCAGTGCACATGTTGAGCATTTCATTGTGTCAGAGTAGGGAATGCAACATGCCTAAGAAGGAGTGGAGCTGATACTGTATCAAGAAATTTGCATTTTCACCAGGGTTAAATAATTTACGTGAGTAACCTGCGGTAACACACTGAAGAAAAACTTGCCTGAATACAGGGAATTAGGAGCTAATGCCAGAAGCAGCCAATGCTGAGGGCAGCAGTGTTTGTCAGGAAGATAGGACAAGTGTCAAAAAGAGACAATATCTCCAGGATATTCACTGCAACCCATGTGCTAGCTCCCTGGCAAGGCAAACTGGCTCAGAGCAGTCCTGTACCTTGTCCCGAGACTGACCGAGGTGAGTTGGTGTCACAGTCATATTCAAGGACCCGATCTTCCCAGCGGCTTCCTTTGCGATGGCCCCATCTGCTCGGTTTGTGTCTGATCCCAATTGCCCCAGCTTTTCTTTCCCTGAGCAAAGCTGCTGCAGGGTTTGTGACAGGAGGGCTGCTGCGGTCCCTGCCAGGGCTGGGCTCTCCACAAGCACAGCTGGTGGGGCTGCCCTTGTCTCAGACGGACGGGGCTGGGGACAGGTGATATCTTCTTCCCTTTCACTGCTTGGAAAGGTCTAATTCTGCCCTCGCTAATTTTAGTCTTATGTAATTCAATTACTTTGGTGAAGTTGCCTCCCAAACAGAGTATCAGCCCTTGAGTCTTTTACTGAAGTAGGATGTTACACTATTTCTGGACATCATCACGTGCTGGTTGTGCAACAGATAAGAATAAGGCTTGGTAAGTCATTAGTACTTCAGTTCAATTTGTGCTAAAATCATCAGCTACATCCCATTTAGTTTCTAAAGCCTCCTCATTATTGCTGCAAACATCAGACCCATGACCTCCTTTCCACTCTGTGAGAGAGAAATAAGTGAATTTAATGCAATCTCTGCATGCAAAAAGTCTGCTGCTGGTCCCCTGAAATCAGGTGGTGTCTTGTCATTGACTTTAGTGAAGGTAGGATCAGGTCCAAATTTCAAACACTCAATTTTCCAGCAGAGGAGAGTCAAGCTTAAACTACTGCTCTTCTTTGGCAAATAATGAATGGGACCTCATTATCTCCGTTAGGACGTGACTTTACAGACGATTACATGCTGAAAGTATGCCACCGATAGACCGGCTCTGTCCTGAACTGTGAAACTTATTCAGAGAATCAGAGACTGCTAACTTTCAAAACACTTCATTCATTCTCATATCATGAATGGTTTTGTCAATGAATGGGACTAATGACCTTGATGATCTGGTATCAGCATTTCCATTCCTAGGTAGAAGCACACAGTGATGCTGTGACTACTGAGCATTACTCCTGCATTCTCTGCAGATTAAAAGTCACCCACTGTAGCATTTAGCATGATTTATCTCCTTGTAAGATATTATTGTGACCCCATTCATTTACAAAGAATTTGATGCTCTTATGGAAACAAAATACAGATTAAGAATCAAAGGAGTTGCTCCACAAGTTTTGTGTAGGAAATCTTGGTCTGACTTTCTGAATATATATTTGCTAAACTTTTTTAAAGCAAGAAATTACAAAATGCACTTGATTAATTTTATCCTTACTGCATATTAGGGGTGAAATATAAATAGCACAGGGATAGAAGTTATTTGACTGTGATCTTGTTGCTCTTGCCATGTATTTACTGAACTCTACTTTTCAGAGGTATTATGAGGCTAAAATCAGAAGTCCATGCGTGCTTCTCAGGAGTATCTATGATGGATGCTGCATAGAAAGCTTGTTGAGTACGTAAGAGACTTAATGATTTATGGATTTATTCTCCCAAAACTTTTCTGAGTCAGATAAATACTATTATTGCTTTTCTGCAGATGGGTAAATTGAGGGACTGAAAGCTTAAGTAGCACGCACAAGATCACCCAGCAAGTCTAGGGAAAATAGACTGTAACCAGAACATTTCATTTCTATTTTCATTTTCTGTAAGTGTTAGATCATCTTTCTCCCATGATTAGCTGCTATTCTGGCATGAACTCAGGACCATTATGATAGAGCTATTTTTCATACAATGGGATGAGGATGCCATGGCTTTAATTACAAGCATGTGTTCACTCTTTTATGGCATTGTGATTGTTATGTAAGGTGATGTGTAAAACTAATGAATTTTAAATTAGGAGTTTACATTGCAAACCTTTTGAGGTAAGAAAAATTTTCTTCCTCTCTGCCCATACAGCACATTAACTTGAAGTCCTAGTTAGTGACTGGACCTCAGGTCTGGTACACCAATGCAAGACTAGAAGTAATTATCAATTTCTTTTTATTAAAAATAGAAGCTGTTTTAAATAAATGAGAAGGAAATCCCACCTTCAGGAATTTGTAGAAAAGACAGAAGTGTTTACTGACAGCTGAACACACTTTTCATAGAATTTGCAACTGTTGGGACATATACTCTAGGACTTGAGTTTAGGAGTAGGGGCATCCTAAATGCAAGCCCCACAACATATGCTCCTAAATTTTGTAAATTTAACCCAACTCCTTTGGAGGACAATGTGATGATTTCAGAAATGAATAAATGATGGTACATTTATAGCTTCTTTTCAAAGAAAAGAAAGGTAGCCAATCCTTATGACTAATAACTATTATTTAAAGTACAATCTGAGACGCTCCTTGTAAAATTTCAGCCAGGGTCTTGGCATGACTTAGTGCCCAAGAAAAGGATATCTATATTGGGAATCAGCTGCTCTTACACAATCTTTGTGATGATTTGGAACCACTTAAAAACAAGGAGTTGATGATATAATACATTCTTTGGATTTGGAGATGTTCCCCTTATTGCTGCTTTGAATTAGGAGAACATATTGGTGGTTTAGTTAAATGTCTCTTAGTCAAAATTACATGTCTTTCTTTATCACGCAATTGAATCCAGATCTGTCTCTTACTGAAAAAAAAAAAAAAATGCAGGTGTGAAGGACTTTCAGCTGCTCTAAGCATTAGGTAATTTCTGTATTGCAGTGGATTTCAAACTGTGGTCTGTAGGCCACCAAAGACCTGGGGAGTGTCTGCTGGAGGTCTGTAGGGGAGCTGGCTGGTCAGATAGGATCACCTTTTTTTTTGTCTCCAAGAGTTTGATGGTGTTACAAGTAGCTAAAAATGCATTAAATATTTCCCAGCTAGCACTTTTAAATTTAGCAGTTGTACTTGCCTCAGGGCTGTTATTCAGCCACCAAAACCAGGAGGTGGCCTGTGTGATCAGAAAGCAGAGGTGAGTCTCAATGATAAAGTTTATGAAGATGCTGTCTGTAGGCTGAAACTCTTTAGGAATCTCTAACCTATGTTATACTTTAAACCCTGTTGGTAAATGCAAACATCTGACTTCACTAAACGACTGAGGTGTATTTGTATCGTTGTGAGAATGCAGCTATGTCTCTAATGAATGGTAATTTTTTTTCTGATGTGATACTGTCAGTATATGTGTTATTCAGAGGACTTGCTGCTAGTAACATGCCCTACAACAGCTAACGATCAGCATACTGAGGAGCACAAGTAAAACTATCTATTTCTTTAACCTTGAATAACTAAATAGTAAAATAAAGATATGATCTACTGTTCCATCATTTAATAGAACACCCAATCCATTATTTTAATCGGAAAAGCTTATAAAGGATAAAAGATAACAACTGCTAGTCATAGTAGTATAATACATACCCTGTATTTGATTAATAAATGTAAACACATGATGAATCAAAAGGTTAGGCTACATTCTGCTCCTCTGAAACTCCATTCAGTGTGTGCCTTAGGTGGCACAGATATAACCCAAAGTAAAATTTAGCCATATATGTGGCATTTCTAGAACTGGTGTTCAGAAAAGTCTTTGCTGTTGAAGGCGCTATTTTCCCACTAAATCTAGAAGGCAGAAATCTGTTTCACTTGTGTTTTCTTTCTGAGGCAGAGAGCTGGCCACAGCAGGGAGAAGCATGGGTTATCAAAATATTTTTTGCTATGGAATATGCTTATAAATCACATATTTCACAATGCTACTTATACAGAGTTTATGATGGCAATTGTCTGTCTGTTACAACTGGGACTAGTAAAAGGATTTGTCACTGAAATTCTTGAGGCAAGAATAATCTTTGGACATTTAAAAACTGATGCAATACAAAATTACAAAGGAAAAGAAAATGCAGTTAAGCCCTGGGCAAAGAAATACACACAACTTGGGGAGTCCACTCTAGGTGTCTGGTCTAAAAGAAGAAATTTATTTCAACAGGCATAGTAGATCAATCATGAATTGCTGAAACAATTAGTTAAAGCCATTAATTGGGAATCAATAGAAAGAAACTGTATCCATTTGCTCAGTCCAGCAATTTAAATTTCTCAGGGTGCCATGAATAAACTGTGAAATGTATCTTTAAAATAAAGTTTTAAATTAGAACTGGCAGTTCTGAACCTGCTGTTGGCAGGAGCCAACGTACTAAAAAAGAACCCGATGCAATAGACTGCAATGTGTGCCTGGTTGCTGCTTTAGCATTTAACAATTAAAACAAAACAAAACAAAACACCAAAACTATCAACCTTTAAAACTGAAAGTTGTGTTTCAACATCAGGATTAGAAGATTTTTTTTCTCTGTGGTTAAAGCAGTTTGGAAGTTTCAGCTGTCATTTCTTACAATATTTGCCAAATACAGCTGATTTCCTGAAGGATGAAACTTGTTTTACAGGAACACAATAAAAAATAAAAAAGGAATAAAGCACCTGCTGTAGTAGACTCAGCGATGCAAACACCATCCTACAATCCACTGCAGGACTGTTGGTATGGGTAAGCCTCCCTTGGTTGTGACCTGATTCAAGCACTCAACCAAGCACATGCTGAATTACAGTTTGCTTAAATTGCATTGTCTTTATTGGGACTTAAGCATTTGCTTAAAGTTGAATATCTGCATTTTAAATAGGGATTATGCATGACACCTATATGGCAGAAATTACCCGTTTATTTTCAAATATGCCTCACTGCAGTGTTCCTGAGAAAGAGAAGTGGTGCTAATGATTTTAAAAATCCAATCCTAGGCTGAGTAAAATAGGTGAATTTGTTGTTTTTGTGAACATTTGTGGGGGGAAAAATAAAAGCTTATGTTAAGAGCCAAAAGGTTAGGTGAACAAAAGAGCAAAGTGTCCCATGCCACCTGCTTCTGCTCATTCTTCTGAGAAGCCTGTCTCTGTTTCCCTTCTACTTGTGGTTTAGGGGCCTTGGTGCCTCTACATTCCTCTTCTTCTTTCATGTTGCTATAACTGCACTGTCATTTAGCAGAATCCATTTTTTTTCTATAGTCCAAGCCCAGTAGCCCTTGTCGCTGACCTCACCATCCATGTGCTCAGTGTGAGCATGACTCACAGTAGTGATGAGAAATCCTTATTCTCTCTTATTTGGCCTTCCCAAGTAAGTGAGGTGGGGGTGGAGAGGGGATAGGGGAGATTCTGATATTTCCAAACTTGCTTGCTGGAAGTGTTGTGTCAGTTACGATAATTTGGTGTAACACATAAATCCTTAGGCTGACTTGCGATTCCCAGCACACCCCTTGTAGTCTAATTGAGGAATTGCATTTCTGTCAGTCACATACTCTGGTGGAAATGCAAGAATGTGAGAAACAATAGGAGCAGGCTAGTACTGAGTCAAAACAGATAAAGCCAAATTGCTTGTTGGACTGAAAGATGGGAGCAAGCAGATGAGAAGCAAGTTGGTCAGAAACCCGTTGCTGCCACTGATGTGAACGGTACACTTGCTTAGCGTGTAAGAACAGGGCACAGGCGGGCAAACCAGCACAAATGCCATTAATCTTTTCTTTATGAAAGGGTAAAGAAAAGGGCATCAGAATAATACAGCATGCTACAGTCTGACAATGGATTTCAGAGTGAGGCAAGCACTCTACAGATAGATCTAGAGGGAAAAAATAGTCGGGGTAAAATCAGTCCACGAATAGGTTGGGTATGAAGTGAGCGGTGCATGGACTGTGCAGGAGGGAGGGAGCCGGGAGAGCCAGGGCTTCTCGCAGGCTGCCAGCTGCAGGCAACACTCTGAATCAGTTCAAGATGGCTACCCAGGGGGAGCACGTGGTGGGCCTCTTTCTCCTCTGGAGACCTTTATTTGTTCTCCCTTTCTTGGTGATTTTCTCTAATCTGAAGAACAAGATGTCCTTAATGAAAACAGATGTTTTGCTCCCTTGCATATGGAAAAAAAAATAATTTCCCCAAAATAGAATAAACTCAAAGAACGCTGAGACCAGAAATGGGTTTCCACAAACTCAGGAGAACAAACCTCTTCATTAACACCCTCACCTGGCCACTCATTTCCCACTAATACACCATGGAAGCTATTGGTGCAAAGGTCCATGGTAAGACCTGGGTCTAAGAGCAGTCGAACTGTGTGCCTCTGTACAGCATAAACACCACACTGAGCTGGCTCACAGCTTTCCCCATCCACGGTCTCCCACTGCGAGATCCTGGTCAATGGCAGTTTTTGTCATTGGCTTCAGCGTAACTAGGAATTGGTCCCAGCATTTAATTTAAAGCACAGCACACAAAAAACCAAAATCATAACATCCCTGCTACATTTATAGAGCTGCATAAGCCACTGATTAACAAATGGATGAGATGCTGAACTTTGCTTTACCATCTGTCTTTAATTACATAAAATAACTTGAAGCAATTAACAAGAAAGAAACACTGTGACACAAATAAATAAATCCTATTGATAGAAACAGATGAGGGAATGCTTAGGTTATTTGAATGTACAGATGAAAGTCGCTGAACCTGAATAATCTGCACCCAATGATATTACAAGTATTATCTAACCTATGTACATTGCCATTGACAACTATTTTTGAAAAATAATATTTAACCTGTGGAGATGCAGAGAAACAAAAGGAAGGCTCAGTGTGTGTGTGACTAGGAAAGAAAACAAGTGGTCCCTCCAACTGCTGTGATGTCTGAGTTTTGTCTTTCACAGATAAGAGAAACTAATATCAACAGAAAAATACACAAAGCAGGAGGTTTCATAACTGCGGACCTAAAACCAGTCACATAATTCTGCATGCTACTAAGTGTTTAGGCACCAGTGGGGATTAGGCTCTTTAACACTTTGCAGGATTTAGGTACTAAGTCTATTTTTTCAGCATTCAAATACACTTGTTTGCCTTCTCTGTTTAGGCACTTAGGAAAAATGAGTGTTGTACAATAGCTATTGAGTGACTGTTGAGTGGATTAAGAACTGACTAACTGATAGATGTCAAAAAGTAGCTGTCAGCTTTGAATGAAAGCTCTGGAGTCAGTCTGCAGAAATGCGTTACGCCTGGCAGACTACAAAATTGTCCTTAATGATTGAGAGACAAGTACATTGCTAGTAAAACAATGCTTAGTAAATTAGGGAGGAAATTAAAGTTGGTGAAATGATAAATAAATTATGAAGATGGAGCAGCCCAAATTCAGTGAGTGGGATCTATGCAGATGAGATGGATTTGAAGTCATGTGTCAGCAGTGGCTGTACTGATGCACTAGAAATTGTATCCCAAAGGTGGTACTTGCAAAGGCTTTGGTATCATTGTGGGGAAGCAACTGGACACGGGACTTGGTCTGATGGTGCAAAAGAGCGTTAACGTCATCTTTGAATGAGTTAGCAGGGACATACAAGTTGAGTGTAATGCTGATTATATGGCAGTGGTTACACTGCTGTAGGTGCTAGAAATCTAAAAAACAGTGGGAGAAAAGGCATAAGAAGCACTTGTAGATTGGAGACTATCCTTTATTTCCTTGTCAAAATGAGATGACTAGATTACAGTGTATAATTACTTTCACAACAAGAAAAAAAGTGTCTTGTATCAGATGAATGCATTACAAGAATCAGTGGGTGGAAATGTAAGCCAAGCAAATTTAAGCAAGCAATGAGGCTTGGATTTGTAGCAGTAGGTGCAATGAACTGCTGAAACAAACTGCCCAAGAAAGTGATAGTGTACATATCAAAACTGGATCCCTTTCTGGAAAATACATCTCAGACAAACAGAAATTACTGGGCTCTTTATATGGGAAATGGAGCAATTGCATAGTCTGTGACACAGATGAGGTTAGACAAGATGAGTTAATGGTCCTTTCTGGCCTCAAAATTCATAAATCAAGGAAAATGTCTTAAACATTTTAGGCCAAATTCTTCTTATTTCATATGGCTAAGCCATCCACTAATCCCAAGGAAACACTGAGGTAAATAGCATCAGGAGCAGCAAGCAGTATGGGCTTGGAAAGGATAAAGATTATTAAATATACCTTTCATGTTAACATGTAACAGTGTAGATTCTGTATATTGTAAATTTGGGAACCAAGGCTGTAGGCTATGGTCAGCACACTCCAAGTCGTCACTCAGCAAGCAAGCTAGTACACACAGCAAGTGAATTTAGAGGTAAACAAACCAGATGGGAATGTAGGAGTGGATACAGGGAACACTGAATATGTAATTTGCTACTGTTTAACATATTCATATTGAGAGAAAGAACTTTAATTGTTTTGGTGGGGAACGCTGCTGTGTAGACTGAAATGGGAGAAAGAATGTAAACAAAGGACAACGATCAATTGCTGTGTTATCGTAGCTTGTAGAAGGGTCATGGCAGGGACCTTTGACAGACATCGTTCTATTTAATATCTCTATGGTAATCTCAAAGCAGAGGTAAACAGCACAATAGTGAAATATGCTGATGATACTAAACCAGGAAGGAATGCAAACAGGAGACAGCAGACAAATTATATCAAAGGACCGACAGATATTAGAAAGCTGGATACAAAATCCTCCAAACAACTCACAAAAAAAGAAAAAAAAAAAGAAAACAAAAGAAAACCAAAAAAACAAAAAGAACATATATGGGGATGTATGTGTCCTGGCCATCGATATTGCTGATAGAGTATCATGGCATAGTGGACAGCAGATCAGATTGTATGAATTTGCAGTGTGATAAAGCCTATGCACATGCACGTGTGTCGCAAAGCAGGAACATAATACTTCACATGTAAAGCTCTGTGCTATTACGTTCAACTCTGCATTCAATATTGCCAGCACTGACTGACTGGAAGGAGCTGGAAGAAATCCCACAATGATTCAAAGGCTGGAAAAATCACTTTGGGGCAAGACTGAGGCTCAAACCCAGCATCTCATTAAGCATAAACCTGAAGTGAGTGAGCTGATTTACAACTCCCTTTATAGCCCTGCTAGGTGGCTTTAACAAAGAAACTACGTATCAACTTAAACAGTGCACGTGTTTAAGCACTTTGTTAGACTGGAACAGAAGGCACTTGGTTAGACTTTCAAGGAAATGTGACAAATGTCTAAGAGCCCTTAGCCACTGAAAGGTGTGTATTGGCTGCATCAAAATCAGCAGGCAGTCGTATATTTCCATAAGTCTGGGCTGATGCATTCTTACGCACGGGAACAAAGGTCTGCAAAGGCTTAAACCAGCCAGCATTATTTAACTGAAAGGGAGGAAGGCAACAAAATCAGGCCTTTAGGGTGTATTTCTTTTTAAGGGGAAAATTGGAAGGCTGTCAGATGGTCTTTCAAGGGGAGTTCATATTGCTGGGGGTTTTAGGATAGGTTTGAATAAAGCGCAGGAGAATGCCTATAAAGCACATCTTTATGTCTCTGCATTGGAAGGCTGGGAGTTCTTCTCTATCATAAGAATTCCTGCTCATATGGAGTTGCCACAAAAGCTCCACAATTCAAGGTGGGAGGAATGGTTCCCTTCTGAGCTCTGAAATAATCTCTGCGACTGTTCATAAAAGAGCTCCTGTGAGGCTGAATTCCTGATGCTGATTTTCAAACCAAGGAAAATTAATCTTTAAAGAATAGGGCTGTGAAATTCTGAACTGGGATCACAGATACAGTGGGAATATCTCTTCTGTGTAACCATTTATTGTGCTTATAACTGAGAATAATCCGAAGTAGAGAGCAGTTTGTTCTCTAAGAATGGCATTTAGGGGGAGTCAGCACTCGATTCTTTTTGAAAGTCAAGAGAAGGTGAATACCCAGCTCCTTAGACTCTTTTAATCATTGCCACAGAGTGAGGGGTTTTTTTTTTTTAATTTTGCTCAGAAATAGGAGAAAAAACTCTCTTCTAGGAAAAAAATAGAACTTCAGTGTTTCACTTACATAATGATTCTAGACTTATAATGCAATTGGTATATGATTTTATAATTACTATTAGCAAATCACTGTATAAAAGAACATGTAATATTCAATTTTATCTTTCAGAAATTTGACAGTGAAAATAAGAGTGTTGACTTCAGCAGGGATTTAGTCCTTGAAAATTAGCAGGCACTCTTTTGGGCTTGACTAGTTCAATACTCATAAGAATTTAACAAAACCCCTGCATAGACTATGGAAAAAACAACAGGGAAAGACCCAGGGAATGATGATTAGGGTAGATCTTCCCTTTACAAATCTTGATCAAATGAATACTTGAAAGTCATGATTGTCATCACAGGATGGTAGTAAGGAAACAGGATTAAATTATTCACAGGAGTGAGTATCTACAAATCCCCCTTTTCCTTCTTTCTCATTGCCCTTTGTAGTCCAGTTTTATATTGCACTGCTTCATCCATTCCCTAGTGCTTTTTCTCTCCTGATAGGATGTCTCTATAAGCTAATTTAAGTGAATAACTCACCACCTATTGCTCTCCTCATATAGTTAGTTCTAACATTCAGCACTCAGTCCCCTTTGGATGCTGAGTTGCTACAGCAGTTGTTAAAACTTTTATGTGTAGTACAGTACAAAAGCTACCAAAAGAGGGCAACATATGAGCCAACAATGAGAAATGTATCCTGACAAGTTTATGTTTGTGTATTAGTGATACCCTCCCCCCTTTCTTTTTGACAGAGCAAGAAATTCTAGCAGAGCGGGTCAGGAAACATAATTTCCATTCTATGGGAAATTCCAACACCTGGGAAAAAACTGGAGGTGCTGAAGGTTTCACAGATTGAAAATTCAGAGAAAATGTATTTAGCTTGATGGAAGTGTTCCATAAGTGTCAAATCATTCTCACACCAGAAAGCCCAAAAGTTATAGTGACATTAAAATATTCAATTTAATAGGAAAAATGTTAACTATATGAATTCTATAAAGTTCAAAGCAAAATCAAATGAAACAAGGAACACTTAAATATTTTCACTTTGTAGAAAACAATACTTTACATATTATTGAATGTAAATATTATTTTAATTTGTCTCCATTAAAAATGCTGTCAAAATACACAGGCTCTCCAAAAAAGCATGCTGATTGAGACTAAGTTGTATCTTCTGAAAGATGTTTCTTCTGAAAATTGTTTAGTTACATTTTTTTTCTAAGTGAAATGTCTGAGAGAATTTCAAAATACTCTTAAAAGTCCTGCAAAATACTAAGGTAAATTGGCCACATCCCAGGACCGTCCCTGATGCTGTGTTTGTGAAGGCAGACAAAGTGCTATCCCAAACACCAGGCATGTGAGCTCAAGGGCTAGTACACCCTGGACAACACCGAATGGCAGTCATTGGCAAACAGTTTATTATAAACAAGGGTTGTTTTTTTTTCAGAGTACTCAATAGTATTCCAAGGAGTTAGATAGTCTTGAACACATGCCAGCATGGCAATGGATACAGTAAGCAAATATAATCTACCTCGCTTAGTGTAAATATTTGGCTACAAATGTATTGAGAGATCTTTAGTTCTTTGTGAACTTCTATGATGAGAACCAGAGGAAAAGCAGTGGAGATGTAAAGACTGGAGGGTGATTTTTTTTTTCTTCTCTTATCAGCTGCCCAGATAGGCTAGCTGCCAGTCAAATTAAAAACCTCACTGGAGGAAATGAACAAAGACCTGTAGGTGTAGAAATCTGCTGTTTATACAGCTGCACCAAGTTCTGCTAATGATCAAACAGAATCGGCCAAGTCTTCATGGAGATATGCAAAATTCTGTGGCAGTGTCCAGGAGGTTGACTACGGAATTTAGGGCATCCTCAGGGGTTTTTATTTCCTCTATTTGTCTCATCTCTTTTTTTCAAGACTAACTTCTGCTTTCTGCTTGCTTCTATAATGGCTTAAAATGCTGGAAAGTGTCTGGGAAGGAGAGTGATCTAGGATCTATCTGGAGGCCAGTGAAACATTTGGAAAGTTCAGAAGTACTCACCCATCCTGAAGACAGGACGTTCTGCTTGTAAGAGAACCTTATCTTCTCTCATTTATCCATGTCCTGTTTTTGCATCTGTATTTCTGTGGATTACAAAAGAACGAAAGGTTTATTCTTCCTAGTGAGAAACAAGTAGAGGTTTCTGTCTCGAGGGCTTCTCCAATATCTGATCTATCACATGAACAACTGCTTCACATCATTCGCCAGACTAAGGGCGGCAGAACCACAGGGTATCAAATAAGATGTTCAGTATAGGAATGCCAGTTGTTACACACTGTGTGGCTGGATTGAGTGTATTGACTCTAATAACAATGTTTTCAGACAGCTCCTCTATTCTGGGTATGCAGGAAGCTATTTATACTCATCTGCTTGGCCTTCCTTTCTCGTACTGCTCATTTATTTTTGATTAATGTCTTGATACTTCCTCCCAGGCAACGATCCTACATTTGGGAGACAAATGAGGAACACCTATGGAATATAATACATGTATTTTAATGGCACTGGAAGGTGTGGTTCATTATCTGGCAGTGTTAATTTGTAGGAAAAAAGGTAAATTGCATCCTTAAATAGGTATGGGTATGAGTCTACACATGCCTACACATGTCTGACTGCCATGTTATATTGCTGCTTTACCCAGCAGCCCAGTAACTAGTGTTTATTCAGGAAAGAATCGGCCCATGCGCACAGACATACTGATTCTCACAAGTGGTTCTGCATATGTCTTTGCTTCTTGACTTCTGACAAATTCAAGCCTAAATTCTAGGAAGCAACAACAATACTGACAAGAGTCACATCAGTCTTGAATGAGTTTGCTTTAGCTCTGTGAACACAAACTGGACTTCTTTTTCTTCCTTAGAACTGATTTTTAAACATGCCTTGGCTTCTCTAAGCTAGCATAGTTTTACCCCGTGAGTCAGGTTATGAGGAGGAATCTGTTACCCCCTTGGCAGATGTGGTACGTGAGCCTAGTTACATCATCTTTCGAGGCAGATGGATCTCCGAAGGGAACTGCAGTATCCAATCATGTGCTTTCTGCCCCTTGCTATTGATTCTTGTGGTTAGTCTGTTTCTGATTTTATTTCTCTGTGTAGTTTAAGGGCAAGTCTGTGGTTTGCCCCATGTGCCCAAGCTAGGGAGCAAGGGTGCAGAAGGCTGCCTGAGAATAAATAAATCAGAAACAGATAGAGTAATTACAAGGACAAATGCCAAGGGACGGAGAACACACAGCATCCTCATAATCAGATATGCCTGTGCCATTGGAAGACACATAGATGTTTCACCATGTGATGTAACTCTGTACCACACTGGAGAAGAGAGCCAGAGTGTTCTCTTCCTTGCCTGGCTGACCAAAACCCTCTCGTGTGGTTTGCCCACACGGTATGTCCCAGCATGAGGAGGAACAGCTTCCCTGAGGTAGGGGTGGGGAGGAGCAAGGCTAGTAAATGAGAGGCTGCTCTTGCCTCTCCAGTCCCTGCCCCGACAGCCAGCAGGGCTAAGCTGACATGAGGAAGGATGTAATCTACTCCTGGTTGTTTTATGCTCAAAGCACATTACTTCCTTCCGTGGAATAAGAGGATAGTCATGGATGTCGTTGTGACTCACGGTCTCTTGGGGCAGCGGGGCTCTGTGCCATGCCTATAATCAAATGACCCGGGGGGTGAATTAGGAAGGCTTTTGATGTCATTCTCTGAGCACTGCACCACAGGAGACAAAGACTTCTTAATGTAATGTCAGGCTATCTCTTAAACATAACCATGAAACTAACTTTGACTTGCCAGCAGCTGGTACAGGCAGTGGCCTCCCTACACAGCTCTGGCACTTAGCATAAGAAATGTCATTATGTGGGTGGATTAGGCAGAACCTGTCAAAGTTGTGTGTGTGTTCTTTGGCTGTGTTTCCTTCCCTGGGCTAATAATGCTGAGGAGATGGGGAGTGGGTTGACACATTTTCTGGCATGTGTCACATAACCCAGTGAAGTGGAGGACATGTCAGCCGTGAGACTTTTCTGCTTTAGTAAGTCGCAGGCAGAAGTGACATGCTGCAGCGGCTAGGAGTCTTAATCCTGTATGTATTCACACCGCTAGCGCCTTCATCATGGTTTCAGCTTCCCCAGGGCTCTCTGACCGAGCCGGAGGTATGTTGGGAGGAATGGATAAGGAAATGTATCCAGACAGATCTTGTTTAAGTTCAGGGAAGCAGCAGCAGACAGAGGCGTTTGCATAACCTGTTACCTACAGACCCTGAAGAGCTTTACAAGTTGACTGACGTGATCTTCGTAAGAACCACTGACTTTGGCACTGATATGCAGGGGGAAATATTCAGTGGCTGTTTTGCAGTGCAGAAATGCTCCATCCCCGTTCAGCAGAGGATACAAAGAATACCCATACGTGGTAAGAAGAGATTTTTGGGACAGAAGATTCTACAGCAAGATAAGCAGGGACTGATGACATTTAGGACACGGTGTCTGTTGCTGGCTCCCCAAACTGGTGTGAGAGGAGTTGATATGAGTATTGGGGTGAGAGAATTTCCCAAGATCCAGCACAATCCCAAAGCAAATCATCCTCAGGGGAACAGGGAAACGTAGTGTATTCAGTCTCACAGAAAAGCCTGGTTTTGCACAGCTCCCTGTTTAAAATCTGTGTGGAGGAGATGCAGTTTAGTCCCTGGGCTGGCGCAGTATGCCATGTGGATTCCTCACAAATCATCATCAGAGTAACAGAAGATGGTACAAACGCATCTGCCCAGTATGACTGAAATTCCATCTCCTGTCACTGCCAGTATGTTGCAGTCTGTGTTCAGTTGCTGGGAAAAGACATTTCAGCTGGGTATCAGCTGCATACCACGAAACACGCAGGTCATAGGTCTGATGTGACTTATAGCAGGGATAGCACCCAATTCACTGGCAAGTGTTACCGTACTGTGTTTTCCTTGTAGGTCATAATTTTAAAAAAATAATAAAAAACTCAGGGCCAGCATCTTCTGCAAGTTAACTACAGGTGAATGACAACTGCTAGTCTGTGTAGCATCTGTAGCATCTCAGGTCAAGAACTGCCATCCTCAGGTGCCATGTTCTGTTTCCGTGTAAAACCAAGGAACAGTAGCTGTGTAAGCACATATATTAAGTGGTAAAAATACAGCTTGGCAGGCACAGAGGCAGCCTGTGTGGACAGGGGAACTGCAGAACAGCCCCACAGGGATGGAGGTGCCTCCTCCCTTCACTTACTGGTGTTGAGCCACAGCATGGGATTGTAATAAGGGGGTAAGAGAAACTGCCCAGTAGCTATACCTCCTGCAAACACGTATCACCTCTCCTGATGTGGGTGCTGCCCCTGTGTCAGACACAGCCAGTTGCCAGACAGTCAGCTGGTGCCTAGTCTGTGGAGCTGAGGAGCTGGACTGGAGCTTGAGGGACTGCACGGGGATGCTTTGAGGTGCCAGTTCTGCCACAGGGGAGGAAGAGACAGAGAATAATGCTGAGATGGGAGGTGGCTCTGCCAGTTAATTTGTGCTTGCCTGCACTACTTGGCATTTGTGTGAAGTTGAGACAACCTGCATCAACATGATGCCTGACACGGAATTTGTATTGTCCCATGATCAGCGTGACCCTGCTCAGATTGCTAGATAATGTCACATCTCCCGTTGTGTAACACCACCACGCTCTCTAGATCCCAGGCCTGCAATCATTGTTGAACTGACTGTTTGTGCACTGAGGAGGACATTCAAATATTGTTAATCAGTGGAAATGTTAGCTACGTGTCCTTTGTTGGGAGTAAAGCAACCCAATTCCTCATACATCCACATACTGAAAGCAGGAACTCGTTGGAGAGAAAAAATATGTGCCAGCAGGGAAAAAGGAAGAGCTTTCATCTCTGTATGAGTACATGACGTGCAGGGTACACAACAGTGTTTAGGTAGATAGCAGTGTTTTGTAATTCGAGGATCACATGGCTTTAAAAAAAAATATCCAGTGCTGTCATGCTATTTTTAATTTACAGCCAAATAAAAATGAAGCTAAACTCTGCATGTTCATTTATTGCTTTTATTTTCCCCCACTTTGTTTGTTTGCCTACTTTCGTGTATGGTAATGTGTATGTTCTTTGGTTGCTTGTTTGTTTTTATTTGAAATAATTGTGCATGTAATTTTCTGAGCTCATGCAGAGCAGAGAGACTAGTAAATGTATATGTATGTTTATGCACCTTTGTCCACGTACAAAGACTGATGGATAGCTAATAAAATGCACATCTCTGCAATCCTTTCATGCTTAAGATCCCCAAGCAGAAGTTGTGAGTATTCAAATAAAATAGAACCGATGCAAAATGTACATATTTAACTTAGATAATAGCAGCCCCCAGATATGTGCCTCTTTCTGCAGCTGGAAATCTGTCAGTTGAACAAAGAGGAGGATATAGTGTGAATCAGGCTGTCCTAAAAGCTTTATGTGATAGACACAATTTATAGAGTTAGTTCCATTTCTCTCACATTTCAAAAGCAGACTTAGACCTAATTATCATGAGGACAAATTCCATAAAATCATTTTTTGTAGTCAAGGATTCCAATGTGTTTTAAAAATCAGAATGTATGTTAAAGGAACACAGTTTGTCCCAAGGCTTATGGTTCAGCTGTACAAAGCTTCTTCTTGTTCCTTCCATCTGAAAAATTGTTCCTGAAAAGTCATTCTGCATGAGCTTTTTTGCTATTTTTCACCAAGAAAAAGAAAATAAATGAGCTGTAAAGCTCGTGTTGTTCTGAACTCCTTCTCTCCTCTTTCACCGATGAGTTCATCAAACAAAATTCCACATGAAACAAATGTTATTATGAGATTAGCAGAATGAATGCCAGAGTTCAGATACTAAATATTTTTTTTTAAAAACAGTGGGCTTAATGACGTGAAGGAAGTTGTAGTTTAAACATCAAGGTCAATTATTTCGTTAAATATTATTTAAAAGTTACTTGCCTTGAAACAAAACCAGAACTATCCATTTCCCAAAAAATGCAAACAGATTATTCTGCCCCTGTTTGTCAGCTTCACTAGATAACTTCTATTTGATCTTCAAATCAAAACAGTTTCTGTTTCAGATTTATACAACAGGCTGCCTCTAAAAAGAAAAAGATCTTAAGGTTGGACTGCTGTTTACTTTCTCTTCTAATCCTGTGAGAAGATTTGCATAAGAAAAGCAAGTAGATTTGAGTCTAGGTTTTCTCTCTACATCGAAAGCATGAGGATCAGCCAGTCCTCTCTGTTTATTCAGAAAGAAAACTTGCTTTTGTAAGTCAGGTGAACAGGAAATCTTTCAGTAAGTTCAGCGAGATTCCTCTAAAAGTAACAGGGGCTACTTACCAAGACTAAATGGAGCTTAGTTAAATAATTATAACAGTCAGACACTGAGAGTCTAAAACCTAAACCCTCCAGTTGCAGGTATGTTTCCTCAATACTGTATGCTTAGCTTTAAAACAACATCCAGAACTGGTATTTCCTGGATCTTGCAAAGCAGCCCCTTGTATTTGCGAGTAGCCTTCTCACAGTTTCTAACAGCATCGGTCTCATTTGGCACCTCAGCGAGCAGAGCGGTGATGGGCGGTAATGGGAGGTCTGGGTGTCACGACCCAGAGAGTGCCCCCAGCTCCAAGTGTGACCCCTGGAGCAAACCAGTTAATTCGGTTGTAGAGAGGGGATATGGAGTTGTACCTACAAGAGTGCTGTGAAGCAGAATAGTTGAATGTGTGCAACATACTTGTAGATTCTTCTTGTGTATAGAAAGGCAAATTATTATTTTATAGGAAAAGGATTAGAAGGGACGTTTTGGATCATGGGGTCAAGTCTCCTGCTGTGGGTGGTAACCACATCTCAGAAGCTGGTTCACACACCAGTCAAATTCCATCTTCCAGATGCTTTGATTCCTTCCTGCCTGCAGAAGGCCCTTCTGGGTCCTCACCACTCTGGTGGGATGAAGGTGCTTTTCTGTTTCCAGCTTGAATCCCTTCCTGGCCAATTTGTACCAATTCTTTCTCTTATAATTATTTTATTTGGGAGGAGGGGAGGGAAGCTGTCTCATAATTTTAAGATTCATTTGAATTTTCCTCTGAGCCCCAGACACCTGGTGGAAAGACGCCAGCAATGCTGTAGGCTGGTTTGATGTACCAATAAAAATAAAACCAAATTAAAAAAAAAAAAAAGAGCAAGAAAAGCGCCATTCTTAGAAAGCCTCCAGCGTTCCAGCTAGAGCACAAACAGCTTCTTATTTGGGACTCTCCTCGGGTAAATCAACAACCCCGGGGCAAAGGGGCCGCAGCTCTTGTGGTCT
>NW_010122596.1:5324-5565 GCF_000699245.1 Pterocles gutturalis | reverse complement strand
GGGCCCTCGCCCCGCCGAGCCGGCCCTCCGCGGCTGTGGGAGGGAGCTGTGACACAGACTCTGCGGGCTGGGAGCCGCCTTGGCCCGGAGGGCTGCTCCTCAGTGTCCCCCCGAGATCCCCAGGGCCAGGGGACGCGCAGGGCAGAGCGGGCAGAGGTGTTGACGAGCCACCGAGCAGAATGGCTGTCGGGATTCGCTGTCACGACAGGGAAGGGCCTGTGTGTGACCGACTGTAAAAAGA
>NW_010122596.1:0-5293 GCF_000699245.1 Pterocles gutturalis | reverse complement strand
CCCAGGGGCTCCTGCCCGCCTACAGCACCTGCCGTGTGGCTGAGCCCCAGCCCAGGCGGGGAGAAGCCAAACCAGCGCCAGTCTGGCATTCCTTCATGGGTCCTTCCTCCATGTTGGTTGCCCCAAGGCCTAGGCCTGTTGGGAGCATGGATTACAAAATATCCCGGGTAGGGAAGGGCCTGGGAGTTTCGTTTGCTACTAATTCTCTTGTATGAGTTCTGATCTCTCATATAAATTTTGCAATCCAAACACAAAGCAGCAAATCTTCTCTCCTTTGAGAGAAGATTGCAGAACAGCTTCTTGGATGAGCAGACCATATTGGGGCCAGAGGTGGAGTTCCCAGCCAGAGCACACCCTTCCAGAGGAGAGGTGAAGCCAATGCACAGAACACACAGCTCTTCCTGAGAGATTTCTCTCCCAGCAGCCTGAGAGCTCTTAACCAGGGACACCAGCACCACAGCCTTTTCTAACACCCCACATTGACCAGTTTCTGCAGCTCAGCAATCTGAGATGTTTCCATTTGTGATGAGACATTAATTGTAAATGTGGTGAAATCTCTGCACCAAAAGGTGCATATGGTGGAGGCTGCTTTAAAGTACAGGCTAAAGATGGTATACACATGGGGAGACCACAGTTGTATGAAGCGTACAGAAATTTACTTAAAGCTCAAAGGCCACCAGGGAGATAAATTAGCATATTGCATATGATCTCTTCAATTAAGATCAATTCAAATGCTATCCCTTTTCTCAATGCCTGATCAAAAATGATCAAGGAAATTACAGAAAGTGTGAACCCAATTCTACTCACATCTGTAAGTATATCAAGCCATGTTTTTTGGGTTATACTGGTGCAGGTGTGAACAATATTCATTCAATAAGCATCCGTCAACTCAGGTCCTTCAGACCTGGGTGTGCTTGCTGGTGGGATAGGATAAAGCCTAGATCTCTTGCCAAGCATCATCCTGGTCCTCTGAATGAGCCTTGCGCTCCCTCATCCCCCATCTTAGATGGCCAGCTGGTTCCTTGCTCCTGATGAAGGGTGGAAAGGGGAGGAGAATATGTCCAGCATTTACTTTCTTTGAGATTGCAAACATTTTTTCATTTTGATTAACAAAACACTTGCCCTTGCAGAAATTATCTGCCCGCCCAGTGATGAAGAGGAAGTACTTGTCAAGAAGAGAGGTCTTCCCAATACTTCAAATGCTATGTTCAAGACTCGGATGGTCAACTACTGCTGAACTCAGCACCACCTCAGGGAAACGCCAGCACAGCTTCTCAGCTGGACTGCAGCTGAAGGTAACTGGTGGGGACATTCAAGCATGCTGAGGGATTGCAGAATACATAGAGGTGATGGCAGCAATGTCTGTGTTGTTAAATTAAGACAGATGGCTTTCTTTCCTAAATTTTTGAAAAGACATAGTGTGCTTTTGGCAGAGCTACTTGCTTTTCACCAAGTTTTCCTTGCTAGCCATTGTCTGTAAAATAAGGGTAATGGTTTTTTCCTTGCCTTGGGTTGCAAATTGAAAAGTATTGATAATTATGAAATATTAAGATCTTCAGTGCTGGAGGACATCAGAGAAGGATGAAGTAGTGCTATTCCAAGTGTATTTGTAGCATTATTATGCATTCCATATTCAATATTATTATTATTATTATTATGAATACACACATGCATGGAAAATACATTCCTATTTTTATATAGGGAACAAAGGATGATGCAGATAAATTGCTTTCTTATTCCAAAACTGAGAGATCAGTTTGTCAGTAGGTCTGAAATCCTCCAGCACATTTAGGCATCTCAGTGTTTTTCTCTGTGGAAGTCAGCGTAGTGATCCTGAAGAGAAGACCGTTGTACATGGGGCAGTCAGTGACCCACAGCAGAGTTAACTCGAGCATGCGCAGCCCTGCGCTGTGCCCTGCTGCACGTACAGCATGGCCTCTGGCCGCAGGAAGAGGAGCCGACAGGCAGCTCGCACCCAGTAGCTGCGATTCAGCCACCTGCACACCTGCACGGCCTTGCCTTTTTACAACAGTACAGCAAAACATTCTCACGTGAACATTGTTTCTGTTTGACTGTAGACATGGTAAATTGAGCTGTTTCCTTGCATAAAAATCTTACAATACCTTGAAAGATACTCTGCTATGGATCATGTCTGCATGGCGTGCTGCGTGTGTGTCGGACTCCTGTTACGTGCTACACTGCTCAGGGTTCCTGGCTTCTAAAGGAGTGTAAGATTAGGTATGCTATTCTCTTAGAGTGTCAGCCCTAATAAGTGGCATTTTTAATGATACTTTACAGAATGCGAGTGCATTTCTTACCAGGATCATAGTGGACCAGCACCTCCTAGTGCAAAAATGCAAAACATTTGGCACAGTCAGCAGGTCTCACTGAGAAATGCCTTTCTGGAGAAAGAATAAAGAAAAGAGAAACTGCCTGGCTGGCCCCACACAAATCCGTGAGGGGTATTTGCAAAGTGTTTAGCCCAGGAAGTTTTCCCAGTGTATTTAGAGGAGGAATTATCAAAATACCGCACCCCAGCTGAAGTATTCTGCTGCCTTAGAAAACAGGGGCCAGGAAAAGGAAAAGCTAAGGAGAATTTGTGCTGTCTTTGGTTGTTATTAGCATGGTTGAAAGAGACATGGGGGTGTTTACAGCCAACGCAGCAAGACCTGCCTGAGCTCCTAGTGCAGCTCTGCGCCACAGCCCCAAGCAGCAAGCCCGTGGCACAGGCGCCTGCCATACAGCTGCCCGCGGTGCAAGCGTCTGTGTCACAGCCACCGACTGGTGCTGCAAGTGCCTGTGGTGCAGGTGCCCGCGGTGCAAGGGGGACACATGGAGCAGCCCAGGAAGGGCACCGCTGAGGCATGAGCTGTTTGCCAGGGGGACAAATGGTGGGACGAGGAATGCTGCTCCTCTGATGAGGAGGAGTAGACAGAGGGGTCAGAGGGTGACTGTGGCAACAGCATTTCTGTCCGGTCAGTAGCGATTTACAAATCAAAGGGGCCCCCAGGGGTCCCTCTCTCACGGTGTGCAATTTCACACAGCCCAAGTTTCAAGATTTACCAAAAGCACATGGGCAAAAGTGGGGCAAAGGCTGGCGCACTGGCTGTTGCAAGTATGGGACTTGGAGGAGTAGTGTATACTTAAATCCTAAACAATTAGAGTGCTTGGGTGCCATCTCACAGAACCCAGGTGATCCAGCAGCTCAGAGGAGCACAGGGTAATGCAGCCAGCTCCTTGTGGGTATGGCTTCAGGAGGCTTTAAAGATGGAATATCCCTCACCTGCTGACTGGGACAATAAAACAGCATTGTGGAAAAGTATATCTGATGCTTGTCGGTATTTATGGGACATGGCCACATGGCCAGGCATGTATTCATATAACTTGTTAGGTCCTGGTATGGCACTTTTTGCACCCAGCATGAAACCCCCCCTATTAAAGGTGGAAAAGTATATCTGATGCTTGTCGGTATTTATGGGACATGGCCACATGGCCAGGCATGTATTCATATAACTTGTTAGATCCTGGTATGGCATTTTTGCACCCAGCATGAAACCCCCCATATTAAAGGGTGCCCCATTTGCCTTGCAAAGGGCTGCTGTGGGAAAACCAGGGGAGTGGGTTATTCTATCACCATGACAGCTTGCGATTATCAGACTGAAGAAGAAACAGAACCTGAAGCATTTAAAATGCAGCAGCTCACGTTTGCATGAGAACGCCTTACTGCACTATTCAGGAAGGGCAGGGCCACGCAGGTGGCATGATCACGGGCACCGAGTGGGAGCTGCCTGCGAGCTCTGCTTTTAGGAAGAATTGGCTGGCTTTTTCCCTTGGCCGAGGGATCTTTGCAGCACAGCACAGGCCTGAAGGCCATGCTGTATGCACAGCACGGCACAGCCCAGGCATGCAGAACAGTGACCATCACATCTGCCTGTGAGTAATGAGAACGCTTCCCACAGTAGAGCAGGCCACTTTAAAACACTGTCTGAACACACAGATGATTTACAGACTGCAAGAAAGTTCACTAGCTTCCTGAATTTATCTAGGGTGTAGTAACATGCCTGGTGAAAGGAAAAAATAAAAAATGAAGCACTTGCCTTCTTTAGTCACTCAGCCATGCAGAATTGCTCCTAGAGGGACACCTGTTTTAATCAGAACATTTGATTTCTCTACCCACACCAGATGTGGGTAGAGAAATCTGATCTTCTGCCCCCAGATGAGATACTGTGACCCTGACTGCTGAGTCACACCTGGCAGGTGTAAGGGGAGAACAAGACAGAACACTTTCTAAACAAACGTATGTTTATTTTGTTAAAAAAATAAGAGTTACACTTGCATCAGAGGCTTCTTTGTAGTCAGAATGCCCTTCTCAAACAGGAGTGTGGCTAGAGAAATCTTGTCCTCCAAGGTTTCGCATGGAAGGGCATCCACACTGACGTGGTTTGGATAGGAAGACAGGAGAAATTCGATACTGTCTGTATGCTCGGGATCTATCTCAAGAAACTTAGGTTCTTCCTGGTGGTACACTCTTGAATTTTCTGTTGTGTAATACAGCATCATACCTTCTTCTTCATTACACAATCTAATGATGCCATGGCGGAGGAGACGTACTTCTGTGTCTTTTGTTATCAGTATGTCGACATTGCGGGGCCTTCCATCTTGCCACCGGGCTGGGAAGCCGTACACACTCTGCGCCTTTTCACTTTGCGTAAGCACTGGGGGGAGACAGTCATGAAGAAACGACTTGGCTCTCTGATCCACAGCGGCATCAATGGGTGCATAGTCAACGAGTTTCTTTATCAGGCTCTGCACCTTCTCCATAAAGGCCGTTCGGCGAGCGTTCACTGCGTCTGAGTTGGAGACCCCCATGTACCTCAGGTAGTCCATGGGAAGCCCTTGCCGAAACTCCACATCCTCCTCCAGGGCCATCTGCAGCGCAGCCGGGAGGAGCTTCTCCAGGAGGTCCCCCCAGGAGTTCCTCTGGTAGGAAGACACCGTGATGTGGAGTGAGTGCGCGTCAGGCAGACAGTCGCCCTGGTGGATAAAGCCGCGGGGGAAGTACAGCAGGTCCCCGGCCTCCAGCACCGTCTCCAGCACGGGCTCGCCGAGCTCCGCCTGCGTGAGGTTTGCACTGGAGAAACGGGGCAGCACCTCGGCATCCGTGCGGGGGCTGTAGACGCGCCAGTGCTTCTTCCCCTCCAGCTGCAGCACGAAGGCCTCGATGTCATCGTAGTGGGGGGCAAAGCCCTGTGTCCCAGGTGGTGTGAGGTACGTGTTGGCCCCCGCCATGCTG
>NW_010122595.1:0-4052 GCF_000699245.1 Pterocles gutturalis | reverse complement strand
GTCTCCACTTGGACATCAAGCTGTTGACCGCTGATGGATGAGCCCTTGGTATTGTATTAGGAATTAGAGTAGAATTGCAAACTTTTATTGCTGTTACAACATGTTATTGACATTTAAATGTGTAAAATGTCCCTGTACTTTTGAGTTAAGAGGAACTGTGTTTTCATTGTAGGTGCTGCAACCACTAACAAGTAATAAGCCACTCTATAATGTCTGTGTGAAAGCAGTTCACATGTTCGTTTTGGTTTTATTGCAGCATTGTGTTTTTACATTTGAATGAACTTCAGGCCCTCACCACTGTGCCATTACATCTTGTTTGTCTGTAAAGGATGCTATTAAAAGCTGGTAAACGTAAAATTTGATTGTGAATGTTTAGGGTTTTTTTCTTCTTTCTCAAGTGCATCCTGATATTGTGAATCATTGGTTATTTTTACTTAAGATTATTTAAAAAAAAAAAGGTTGGAAGACATCTCAAAGTATTGATTCATCTATCCCACGCTATAAGGCACAACCACGTCATTCTCAACAGATAAAAATGTAGTCTGTTCTTAAAAACCTCTTGTGATAAAGTTACACATTTCTTGATTAATGGAACCTTAAGTTATTTTGGTAAAGGATTTAAAACTAACTTCATGCCCCCAAAATGAAAATAAGAGTGTTTGTGTTCATTTAATCTCCCAGGAGGGGAAATATTTTAAGCGAAAGAAAGTGTGTGGGTGTAGGTGTGAATGCATGTACAAAGGAAGATGAAATCGTAGACCTTGGTTTGTGAGGTGCTTTCTGTTTTTATTGGCCTACAGGTATGTGGAAAGTTTTCTAACATGCTGTGGAAGTAAGCAGACCCTAATTTAAAATGAACTATGCTTAGTCTATTTAAATAGAGCGGCACCTCCATTGCTCGTTGCAAGGTACATTGTATTCCTGCTTCTAGCTGTGCTGGGGTGGTTTGTGCACAAATGGCAGAGAGACCATTCTACTCTTTATCTCTGAGATAAGGTACCTTTGCTCCACATCTTTCACCAACCCTTCCTGCAGTTAGGAGGACTGCACTTCATGATCCAATAGATGCTTTCTAGCCCTAAATGTGTGTATTTATAACTGAAATAATTTCTGCTTCAACAAAAAAGCCTAAATTAAAATAAATATTATAGGATGATATGGACATCGCATACCTGATAACATCACCTTTCTAAACTAAAGGACCAACGTTTAAATCATGTTTGTATTCAAGAGGTCTTGGATACTAATACAGGGAAGGGTCTTGTACTGCATATTTTAAATATCCATGGTCAGAGATCTTTCATCTATCAAATCTGTTAGAAGTAATTCTTCTGAGAATGCTTTAGTTTCTTGGGCTGAGTAAAAAGCATCTTTGTATGTGGAAATCCATGGTGTGGCTATTTCTGTGAACATTTGCAATCTGTGATGTCTAATTGAATCTTCAGGCTGCTGGAAAATAGCTTTTGATGAAATTCTGCTGGATTTAATGATTATTTTTTATTGGTGTTATATGATGTTTCTGCTTAGTTAAGTAGTTCTTTTTAGTCTGATCTGGAGAACATAAGCAGCAAATAAAGATATGTAATTCTTCCATTTTTAGGTAAGGTAAACTTACACCTACTTATATATGACATTTGCTTTATCTAAGCAAAAAAGCTTAAGTTAGAACACAGCAGTCTCTATGCAGTAAGTACTGCCAATGGCATATATTCTTTTGGATCGATATGGGCGCTTGATAATAGCAAGTCCTAAAGCTAATCCTTGGGATTGCATGTAAGTCAGGGGAAATTTTAAAATCTATTTTATCGACAACAGAATTAGAGTAGTCCTGAGTTTTGAATATAACCTTACCAAATTCTTT
Source organism: Pterocles gutturalis (assembly GCF_000699245.1). Classification (NCBI taxonomy): domain Eukaryota; kingdom Metazoa; phylum Chordata; class Aves; order Pterocliformes; family Pteroclidae; genus Pterocles; species Pterocles gutturalis. The sequence goes on along the minus strand of NW_010122595.1, from coordinate 2,191 downwards.
AATCAATATCCAAATATTAGTTTTCACTTAAATGTCACAGAAATTGGTATTTATTCCAATACCATATATTGGTATTTAATCTTAATAAATATAACGTCTTTCTTACAGAGCCTTTAGAGAAGAAGTAATTATTCAACAGACCGGTGATGAACAAGACTGCATGTGGTTTTTTACTCTTTTCTGAATTGGGAGTGGATGTTATGTATATAAGGGCAAAGACTGAGCAACTTTCTCTTTAAATGGGATATTAAATCCAGATGCTGCAAATTACTACATATGGGTGATATTTGCTTGTCTGAGCAATTGTGGTTTTTAAAGTCTGATGGGTTATTGATATTGGAAAGTGCAAATTTAGCTCGTGATTTTTGCAATGTACTCAAAATAATTTTTTTCCTGAATACATCTATAATGTATATATGCATATATGACCATGAAATTCTGATTACAGTGACCTAAACCTGTGGAACACATGTAACGTCTGCTGCCTTTAGTTGTTAATGAAATGTTGTAGATTTCATTTATTAAAACTAAATGGATGCATACAGTAATGATCATGAAGTAGTAATTGTAACTATTTTGATGATAATATGTTGGGGGCCATTATGGAGGGAAAATGCTGTTTCACATGGTTTGATTTTTTTTTTTTTTTTGACACTTTAATGAGTAGTATGGTTCTGTTTCTTCTTTAGATCTTTATTTAATACATTGGCCTGATGCACACGTTCCGGGTAAAAGCAATCGAGAGGTCCGAGCTGAAACCTGGAGAGCAATGGAGGAGCTCTATGAGAAAGGTGATATAATAATGATAACCTATCTTGACAGAAGGAATTGTAGTGCAGTTTGGGATTTGGGGAATTCGTAGTGAGAGATGTTCAAAAACTTAATTTGAACTAGATGCTCATATTTCAGTGGGATATGGGTGTGTGAGTTTTGTGAATCTCTTTGGAAATGGCAGCATTAGCATTTTGGTAAGTTAACTAAGAGAGCTTTGTGTTGCTTGTAAATAAAACATTGCTAAATTCTGCACATGAGATTAATGATGGTATGCATGCTTTCTTGAGGAAATCTACAGATTGCATTGACATGTACATGTCACTACAGAACATCTTTGTAGTAGCCTCCTCTTTTAAGTATAAACCATGCTAAGTTTTACTTCATTTAGATTTTTTTAATTGTATGATGCCATTTTCCAGTTTATCATATATTGTGGTACTTTATAGATTCATTTGTGTTTTAGAAAAAGTCAAGTATAGTGCAAGACATTTGTGCCTGGATATACCATCCTAATCCGCTGCAAAGAGGTGGTATTTTTGCCTTCAATTATTATTCCTATCCTACTAGCTTTATTCTGCTTTTGCATGTGTGTTTGTGATCTTTCCTGTCTTACACAACGCTGTCTTTCTCTCTATATCTTCCTAATGGGAAAGACTGTGAGCTATTCAGTGGTCTTCCAGTAAGACACTGGAAATACCATCGCTGGCCTCATAGGCAGAGGAAAAATTGCTATTCTTTTTTGTTCCTATGCATGATACCTCTTTAGAGACAGACCATGTTATATATATTTTTCTTCAGATTGCATTTCTTCAACCGTTTTGTCGATTTGCATGTTGCTACTCAGTCTTTTTCTGGATTTAAGCATCTACAAAGCATTTGACACTGTCTCGCATGACATTCTTGTCTCTAAATTGAAGAGACATGGATTTGACAGAAGGACAGTGGTTAAGGAATTGGCTGGACGATTGCACACTCAAAAAAGATGTCCAAGTGCAGACTGGTGATGAGTGGTGTTCCACAGGGGTTGGTACTGGGACTCATGTTTAACATCTTTGTTGGAGACATGGACAGTGGGATTGAGTGCACCCTCAGTAAGTTTGCTGATGACACCAAGCTGTGTGGTGCAGTTGACACGCTGCGGGAAAGGGATGTCATCAGAGGGCACTTGACAGGCTTGAGAGGTGGGCCCATGCAAACCTCATGAAATTTAACAAGGCCAAGTGCAAGGTCCTGCACATGGGTCGGGACAATCCCATCCCAAGCACATATACAGGCTGGGAGGGGGATGGATTGAGAGCAGCTCTGAGGAGAAGGACTTGAGGGTGTTGGTTGGTGAGAAGCTGAACATGAGCCGGCAGTGTGCGCCTGCAGCCCAGAAAGCCACCTGCGTAGTGGGCTGCATCAAAAGAAGGGTGAC
>NW_010122594.1:0-308 GCF_000699245.1 Pterocles gutturalis | reverse complement strand
GATCAGCCCCCCTGGCCTCCTGTACTCGGGAACTCCGTCTGGACTGTCGGAGTGTGTTGGGTCCTAAGCTTCTCCAAACAGGGCGCCTTTCCGTGGGGTAGCAGGCACTCTCCACAGGCAACTAGGATGGGCCAACGGGAATCCAAGGCCCGGAAAAAGGACCATGGAGGCACTTTTAGTTTAGATTATCCAGAAATACCGGTAAATTCACCTTTAGGAAAGTTAATTAGGAAATGGTACGAGGAATCTTGCACAAAAGGAAAAAGTAAACTGAAGCTGGTAGAATACTGTATGGAAAAATGGCCAGG
>NW_010122593.1:0-286 GCF_000699245.1 Pterocles gutturalis | reverse complement strand
ACAAATTCAAAGCATCCTATCATCTGCCCCAAATCACTGTAGTCTGCCAAGGCCAGACAACTTAATTCCCTGCCATTTCCTGTGCCTTTTAGCATTTAATGAGTCATTAACTGGTCCTTTCAAATTTAGCTGGTCACAGACTGGAGGATTCATCATAATGCAATTGCCATCCTTCCCAGTCTGATACAGCCCAAGCACTGGGCTTTGTCAGCTGAATAAAGACCAACAGCACTCAGCTCTTTGTACTGAAGATAAAGCGAAAGCAGGTTCTGAACAGCTCTGGGTT
>NW_010122592.1:0-822 GCF_000699245.1 Pterocles gutturalis | reverse complement strand
GGGCCATTTATGGTTTTAAGCATCAAAAGGATGCTACTGATGTTAAAAATTATCAATACCAATACGGGCCATTTATGGTTTTAAGCATCAAAAGGATGCTACTGATGTTAAAAATTATCAATACCAATACAGAAATAAAGAATAAACAATAAAGAAACTATTAAAATTTCTAAGTATTCATAAAATTAATGGTCATCAGTAAAGTAAGAGTCCTGGGGGTAAAACATCACTTTTATTCCTTGAATTCCACAACATAGTAACATTTTAGAGACCTAATGAAGCTTTTAACAGTGTGGCTATATCTGCTGGAATGGTTCCTTCTCCTGAGGAATAAAAAACAAGCGTTAGTACAGCTCCAAATATTTCACAAAACCAGACAAAAGTCTAGATTCCCAAAATTGTACAAAATCCTCTACTGGCAGGAGCCTGTCACTAATTTGTGGTTCAAACTCAGAGGGCACTCCCTGTCAAACTGAACAATCATCAGCACAAATACATCTTTCTAGTTTATTTAACATGAAAAAAAACCCCAAAGTGTCTGCATCAAACCCCTTGGTTTTTTTCAGAATCATATATTGCAGCAACCTTAATTCACATCAAGTGGACATCATTATGTGCAAGACACTTACCTGAATCTGCTGCAGTCATATCTTGTTCTAACTTCAGTTTCTGCTGGCTGATTTTGAGCATAGATTCTTCAATAGTCCCCTTACTGATCAGCTTTATGACTTTTACTTCTCTGAAAACCACAAAACAGGATAAACCCATTTTTCTAGTTTCTTTGGATTAGTGCGAAAGGGAAGGATGCTTAAAATAAGAAGA
>NW_010122591.1:2862-4731 GCF_000699245.1 Pterocles gutturalis | reverse complement strand
AAAAAAAAAAAAAAAAAAGGCAGCCCAGCTCTGCTCCCGGGCCCTCAGCGGCGAGGAGAAGTTTTTGGTACTCACTGTCGCAAGCGTAGGGTTTATCCCGATCTTCTAATATCGCCGCATCCAGTTTCTTCCGAGCCCCTCCAACGCCTTTGCCCTGGAATAAAAGAAAAAAGGGGGGGGAAAAGCCAAAATTTAGGCAAAATTTGGGCCCAGAAGGCTGCTGAGTGGCAGGGAGGAGAACACCGGCAATCCGACAGTGCCACGTAGTGGGAACAGCGCGGAATGGCTGCTGGACGCTCGTCCCGCCGCCGATTTCCCCGGTTTGAGGTTTGACACGGACGCGGTGTTTCAGCGCCGGCAGAGGCTCAGATTTTCCGGGAATCGCGACCGGAAGAACGGCGGGAGCCTCGTCACTGCCCTCACCTTGGCTTTCCCCTTCCCTCGCCGCTTCGGCGTGTCTTCTTCGTAATCTTCGTCATCCAAATCGTCCAGGAAATCATCCGGCTCCAGAATCCGCTGGGAAAGAGGAAGAGGGGTTACTGCAGGGAAATCCTCGGTACGGAGCGAGGGGAAAGGGGGAAAAATTGGGGAGAAACTCCCTTCCCCTGAATTTTGGGGCCAAAAGCTCCCTTCCCCTGAATTTTAGAGACAATAACTCCGTTCTCCTGAATTTCTGAGCCAGAAACTCCTGAATTTTGGGGCCACAAACTCCCTTCCCCTGAATTTTGGGGCCACAAACTCCTGAATTTTGGGGCCACCAACTCCCTTTCCTCCGCTAAAAGACGCGGAGAAAGCAGAGGGGAAGAGAGGCAGGAGGAAAATCAGAGCGGTGCCGTGGAAACGTCGGTGGTTTTTTGCACAAGCAGGGAAAGGAGGAGCCCCTCTCCCGGTCGTACCTTCCGCGCCCGGCTGTTGGTGACGGGGAATTCGCCCAGGCTGTCGTCGTCCAGGCGGGGATCCGGCAGCGCCCGTTTTTCCAAGGGGTCGGTCCTCAGCAGGGCTTCCAGGCTGCTGCCGTCCTGCGAGATCAGCCCTTCCTTCTTCAGGGGCTGGTCCGCGTCTGCAGGAGCCAGCGGCGGGGAGAAAAGGAGAAAAAAAATCCGTGTGGAACGTCGGCACGCGCCAAGATCCCGTTTTACCATCATCCGGTGAGGTTTGGACGCGATATTTCAAAACTCCCAACCCCGTCGCGCATGAAAAAATCAGCGGCGAGAAGGATTTACCGGGTTTGATGGAAGGGAAGGAAAGCCTCGGGTCCTCCGGAGGATGAGCGCGGCGTTTCTTCCTCCAGCGGCGCGCGGGGTAGGAGTAAAGCTGCCCGGCGGCTAAACCTAATTAAAAAAACCCCAAACAAACCCAAAAAAAATTATCCGAGGCGACCGTAACCCTCCCCTGGTCCCCGTCGCGGCGTTTTCCCCGCCGTACCCGGCCCTCGGTGCCGCTTCTCCATCCAGATGTAGCAGTTGCTCTGGGCCACGCCGGTTTGGGAGTCGAGGAAAGGGAGGCGGACGCTCCTCTCAGCGCACAGCCGGGCGTTGTAGTTGTGGCACTGCTCCATGGCGTCCCTGTAGTACTGCTCCCCAAGGCTGCCAGGTGGAAAAAATTAAAAAAAAAAAATAATTCAGCACTTTCAGCGCTCATCCCGACCACCCCAATCCCGATCCCAGCCCTGATCGGCGCCGAGAAGGAAACGTCACGCTCCTTCCTGGCTGCAACCCAGCCCGAAATATTTCCTCCGTGACGCAGAGACGCGACTCGATGCGATTTTCGGGGAGGACGGAGCTGTCCCCCGGCTCAGAAAAATCACCAAGACGCAGCGACTGCCCCCGACTGCAGGCTCCTGGCCGCTAGCAGACGAACCGCGGCGGC
>NW_010122591.1:2535-2753 GCF_000699245.1 Pterocles gutturalis | reverse complement strand
ATCGCGCTTTGTCCTTTTTTCCGCTTCGTGCCGCTTCGCCTTCGACCGGAGACCGTTGGGGCCGCAGCAGCCGCGTCGCGGATTAATTACAGGAATTTGGACGTGAGATCGTCCCATCGCGAGCAGCGGGGAGAAACAAAGAGCCCCGAGTCCGTTCGGCTGCCGGAGACGGAGATTTTCCCTCCCCGGTGCCGGGAGAGGGGTTGAACTCACGGTTT
>NW_010122591.1:698-2495 GCF_000699245.1 Pterocles gutturalis | reverse complement strand
GAAGGAGCGCACGGAGCCCCGCCATCACCCCCGCACCCCAGGCGGCTCGTTTAGCCGAGGGAATAACGAGCCGAGAGGCGCCTCGAGGAAATATCTCGCCCCACAGGACAGAAACCGCATCGTCGCGGGGTTTGGATTTCAGCGCAAGGATGGTGAGAAGAAAACCAAGGGGAGAAGGGGGAATAAATTTTTTAAAAAAATAAATAAATTGGTGAATCTGAAACGCAAATGAGGATTGTGGCGCTCAGTTCCGCATGGAGCCCCGTCAGCCGCAGCCGGGGTTCATCTCGTCGCCCTCCGCGTGGCGGGGGGGCACTCGGGGGGGGTTTTGAGGGCGAGCGGCGTCCCAGCAGCGATTCAGTGACGAAAAGTCCCAAATTTGCCTTTTTTCTCTCCACTGACTGCAGAGGGAGCCCCAATCCCAGGCTGAGGCGTGTTTGGGGATGTCAATCCCTCCAGGAGCTTTTAATTTCCTTCTAAATCCCCACGTTGCTCCTCCAGAGCTCCATTCGCGCCCCGAAAACCAACAGCGAGGAGCCTTGAATCCTTCTCGCAACTTCCTGCCCGCGGGAGGAGGAAAACTCGCGGTTTATGGTCACACAAACCCAAAAATTTTGGTTTTCCAACTTATTCCTCGCCCGCTGGCTTGATTTCGGAGTTTGAGGAGGGGGAAAAAAGAGGCAATCGGCCCCCGAAACGATCATCTCTTCGCCGTCGTTTGGAGAAAAAATAAAAGTTTGGTCGATGAAGCTTTTTGTCGATGAAAAAAAATCCATCCTGGAAACCCAGCGGCGGCTTCTGGAATCAATCAAATGCGTTCGCACGACGCGGGCGGGGAAGGCGAGGTGCTGCATCGCGTCCTCAGGATCGCTGAAAGCGGCCGATCCGCCGGAGCGCCGGCGAGGTTGTGGCGTTGCGAAGCGTCGGCGATCCGGGGGAAAAAAAGGAAAGGTGTTTTGGAAACTCACGGTTTGTGGTTCTCTGGGAAACGGGGGGATTTGGGAAATGAGTTTCTTCGGGAGCTTCGTTAATCCACTGGAAAGGCTGCAAGACGGACGGACCCGCGGCCGTCAGCGCTCTTAACGAAGCCCAGCTCATTAGAGGAGATCCCAACGCCTCATAACGAACCCCCGGCTCATCAGAGAGGACCTGGGGGGTGCAACTCGCCCCCCGTTTTGCACCAGCACCCCAGCAAGGAGGAGGGTTGGGAGGGAACCGCGGCGGGGACGCAACGGTGCCGCGGCCGAGGTGGTGTCAGGTGAAGGGAGACGCCAAAAAACCCTGGAAATGCCAAAAAACCCCCTGGAAATGCCAAAAAAAACCCCTGGAAATGCCAAAAAAAACCCCTGGAAATGCCCCCAAAAAAACCTGAAAATGAAAAAAAAAAAAATCTGGAAGTGCCAAAAAACAACCTGAAAATGCCAAAACGAAATCTGGAAATGCCAAAAAAACCCTGGCAGTGCCAAAAATAAATCTGGAAATGCCCCCCCAAAAAAAAGAAAAAAAAAATATGGAAATGCCCCAAAAAATCCCTGGAAGTGCCAAAAAAAAAAAAAAAAAGGAAATGCCAAAAAGAAATCTGGAAATGCCTCAAAAAAACCCTGAAAATTGGAAAAAAACCCTGGAAATGTCCCAAAAATCCCAGGAAGTGCCAAAAAAAAAAAGAGGAAATGCCAAAATAATCCCTGGAAATGCGAAAAAATGTCAGGAGACGCCAAGAAAAAAGGTCAACAAACGCCTCCAAGTCCAGGAGGGATGTGCCTCCCCTATAGGGCTCTATAGGGGACCTCCTGTGCC
>NW_010122591.1:0-675 GCF_000699245.1 Pterocles gutturalis | reverse complement strand
CTCCCTTGTAGGGATGTATAGGGGCTGGACCCCCCCTTTCTGGGTCTATAGGAGGGACCCCCACCCCTGGGGGTCTATAGGGCCCCTCTCACGGGGCCGTATGGGGGGGGGGCTCTATAGGTTCCCCTCTCCCAAGGACATATTGAGGAGACCCCACCCCCAGGGCTCTATAGGGCCCAGACGTATAGAAACGTAAAGCAGGGAACCGTCCCCACCTCAAGGACGTATGGGGCCATATAGCGGGGGTGCCGCACTTGTAGGGCTGGCCATATAGGGGAACACCCACCCCCAGGGCTCTATATGTCCCCCCGCACTGGGACATATAGCAGTGAAACACCCCTAGGCTCTATAGGACCCCTCCCAGGACCATAGAGGGGGAAATTCCCACTTTGAAGAGGCCTTATAGGGGTAAGCGTACCCCCTGGGATCTATAAGACCCCATCAGAGGGATGTATAGGGATGTATAAGGACCTATAGGGACGTATAGGGATGTGTAAGGATCTATAGGGATGAGCCCCCCACCCTCAGCCTCTACAGGACACTCTCACAGTTTTTTTTTGCAACAGAGGGAAGACCCCCACCCTATGGACTCTATAGGTCCCCTCTCAGGGGATCCCACCCCCAGGGCTCTATAAAACCCTCTCAGAGGGATGTATAGGGATCTATAGGGACGAC